>NC_079417.1:12457970-12460470 GCF_026213295.1 Gadus chalcogrammus
CCGTTTATGTGGAATTCAGTTGGATTTGTTCTTTCAAGAAATTCCAATGTACCGTATAATCATGAATAAAACAACACAAGCGTTCCCTGAGTATCGGTATCAGGGACATTTTATTGGACGTATAATGAGACATTCAGGAATTGGTCTCAGTTATGGTGCATCCATTTTACAATACAGTTACCAAACAACATAATAAGAAGATCATTAAAACTGCAATGATACATCACACAGCTGACTTCCACTTCTCCTAAATGAGGCACTGTCATTATCTAAACGGGAGTGCAGAAATGTAAGTTGTCAGTGAAAGTTTGTCTCTTCTGTTGTATGTAAACGTCACACGGCTAAAGGCTAGCCTAGCTATCTACTACTGGGATAGTGATACAGGGTTGGAGCCAGGCATAAATGGCAGTTTGGGTCTTCCTGTAATGGTCTAACTTCAATGGTAAAATACACAGATCACGTGCATCATTAAGATTTTCTCAAAAGGCAGGTTCAAATGCTTGTCTTTATTTGCTGGTTTAAAAAAAAATTATTGGTGCCATTCGACATTTAGAATTAGCTATGATTTACTTCACCTGTTTAAAGGAAATTGAATTATTTATACATGAAAAACAAATTCCATCTCTTACCTGGCCAAGTCAAGTTACACATTCAGTTTATCTGTGTTAATTAGCCACACACAGAGAAATTGGTTTTCAATAATTGGGTTTTGTGTAATTAACTAAACATCCTTGTGGCTATTTCAATTAAATGCTGATTCTTATTAAATTAAATACAACTCAATTGATGGCAACAACTAAAACGAAAATCCAGTCACCCTTTTGGAGCCACTATTCTTTCTGTCTCACTCTTTCTCTCTTTCTGTCTGTCTCCCTTTCTGCCTGCGTCTTCTCGTGATTCAATATTCCTCTCATATCTGATATCATTAAAATAGATGAATATACATCTCTTTATTAAATGATCCCTGTAGCTAAACTCAGATGCTCTGTTGTTTTTCTTGACAGATTATCGCTCTTAACAAGACCAAGGAGAGAATGCGGCCATACCACGTCAACCAAGAAGAAGAAGACCCAGACATTAAGAAGATCAAAAAGGTAATATATTGCTTTGTGTGTGTGTGTGCATTTGTGTATGTGTGTGTGTCTCGATGTGTGTGCGTCTGAACACCCATATGTCTGTGTGCAGGTAGGTTTGAGGGAATTGATGTTGACACCTGCAGTCTGGGATTTGAGACTCATACCGCAGCAAATCTCCATATCCCATTGCTGTTGCTGTTTCTTCTATTTAAGATTCCCTTGTTTTTCCATGTGCCCTAGGACATTGACGTGCATGAACACTTATGTGCATACATGTAAACATATTGATACATCAACCCAGTCACATGGAAAAACGTGACACTGTCACGTCATTGAATCTATTCATTCGTGATCTGGGACGTAATTTCAATTTTTTTCGTGCCAAAAGCACAAATTTCAGCTTTTGGCCACCCGTTTCTACTTTTACTTCCACTTTTTGATTCTGAGAAATTGTGACAATTCACAGATATATTTAATGCAGGTGCGCTGCTCTGTAGGCAAACCGCGACGGAAAAAAAGGTAGCTGCTTCATCTCTTCTTTTTCGAATGAGTTTGAAATTTGTGCTTTTGGCACGAAAAGATTACGTGTCCCAGATAACGAATGAACAGATTCAATGACGGGACGTGACAGTGTCACATATTTCCGTGAGACTGGGTTGGATACATGCGCGTAAAAGGATTCATTGGGTCTTAGTTTTCTGTGCTTCGGCTCTCCTGGGCTTCTTGCTTCATGGCTCCTTGGTCTCTTATATGGAGCTTAAGGTAGCTGGTTCCCCCACTAAGGTACTGCACATGCGAGAGTCTGGACAGTGAATCAGTTCTACTCAGTGGGGGCTGTGCCAGAAGCCCGTCATTAAGCCACTTCAGGGGTCCACTAATTACCGCATGCTCTTATCTTCAAAGGCATCCCGAATGGCCATCTCAAAGATAAATCAGACATGGTATTAGTTTCAGATTCTGATGATTTTTTTAATCCCGAGGGAATTACTCTTTTGTTTTTTATTTTATTCAATAAATAAATTAGAATAAACAAATGTTCTAATTATTACAAAAAAAGTGTGTATTATTATTGTTATTATTATTATGAGTAGTAGTGGTAGAAGTCGTAGTAATTTTATATATTATTTATTAATATAATTCCATGCATGCACAGTGTGTTTTTGTTTTGCGTTGTGTGTGTGTGTGTATGATCAGCAGGAGCGTGCATGCGTACACTCCCTGACCGAATCTCTACCACCTACATTCATAAAGCATCACTATCCTTCACTGATGCTTCCAGGTGCAGAGTTTCATGCGGGGCTGGTTGTGTCGGAGGAAGTGGAAGATCATCGTGCAGGACTACATCTGCTCCCCGCACGCAGAGAGCATGAGGAAACGGAACCAGATCGTCTTCAACATGGTGGAGGCAGAGACAGAGTACGTAC
>NC_079417.1:12470470-12475470 GCF_026213295.1 Gadus chalcogrammus
GGCTGTTCCCCTTTGGCAGCCTCTGACGGCCCTATTGTCCTCTTAGTGGCTCCGTCCTTCCTCTGCAGCCCTCTCGTCCCTCCCTACCCTTCTATTCCTTGATGTTTTATCTGTAGGGCCTGATGCCTTTCTGTGTGTCTTTCTTCCTTTCAGTCTTATTTTGTCCTCTCCCTCCCATCTGTCATTCCTGTTTCTTTTCATGGTGAATGTAATTTCCTCGTCTATTTTCAAGCTGAATTGCAAGCCTGTGTGAATAGACAGCTGTTACCGCCGCCTCTGTGGATCTGTGATTGTACAGAAAGATAGGCGACCGACAAAGATTGAGGATTACAACGCAATGTTGTAATCTTACAACACAATGCGGTAACCTTCATGCCGATCAGAGGTCTACAATTCAGTGCGGCTTGACAAATGTTCCAATTTATTCTATGTACGTACAGCGTTTAGATTGGATTGTAGTACGGCTTGATTGTAGGTTAATTATCCTAATGTTCACAAGGCATGTGTGTGTCCTCTCTGATTGATATTAAGTTTCCGTTATTTCATGATATTTTAATAAAAAGACGTCCAGTTTCTCACTAAGCAACCGTTGCTCTGACGGCCTCAACATGTTCATGCCTCACAACGTTATTCCCTTACCTCCTCTCTCCCCTCAGGAGCTTGGAGCTGTTCTTCGCAACCAATCAGAACAACCGAAGCGGCGAGCACGCCAACGACAAGTCCCCTCGCCTGGCGCGCAAGTTCTCCTCCCCGCCTCCCCTGTGCATCACCTCACGCACCTCCTCCCCGGTGCCCGCACGCAAGCTCTCCCTCCACTCCCCCGTCTCCGCCCGCGTGGGGGGCCTCGACCTGGGCAGCCCCCTGAGTCACCAGCACCACCCCCACCAGACCTCCCAGTCCGCCTCCAGCAGCCCCACGTCCTCGGGCACCCCCCTGACCCCCCAGACCCCCCTGACCCCGCAGACCCCCACCACGTCCCCCCTGTCCCCCGCCTCCACCTCCCCTCCGCCCAACGGCTCCAAGCCCCAACAGGACCAGGGCTCCCCGGGGTCCGCCTCCCCGGAGCAGGGCCCCGCCTCCACCACCCCTGAGGGGGAGGAGCTACCCAAGATCGACCCCTTCAGCGGCAAGCTAAGGCGCAGCATCCGCAGGGGTACGGCGCCGACTCACTGTTTATGACATGACATCACAGCAGGGGTACGGCGCCGACTCACTGTTTATGACATGACATCACAGCAGGGGTACGGCGCCGACTCACTGTTTATGACATGACATCACAGCAGGGGTACGGCGCCGACTCACTGTTTATAACATGACATCACAGCAGGGGTACGGCGCCGACTCACTGTTTATAACATGACATCACAGCAGGGGTACGGCGCTGACTCACTGTTTATAACATGACATCACAGCAGGGGTACGGCGCTGACTCACTGTTTATAACATGACATCACAGCAGGGGTACGGCGCTGACTCACTGTTTATGACATGACATCACAGCAGGGGTACGGCGCTGACTCACTGTATATGACATCACATCACAGCAGGGGTACGGCGCTGACTCACTGTTTATAACATAACATTGAATGGTTACAGCGCTGACTCACTGTTTATGACAATACATAGCAGGGGTACAGTACACAAATGACATGCTACCTGTACTGTAGTAATATATAGTGATATATATAGCCTTGACCCAACCAATGGCAAGAAGGGAAATATTGAGCAGTCTGTCTGTCTGTCTGTCTGTCTGTCTGTCTGTCTGTCTGTCCGTCCGTCCGTCCGTCCGTCCGTCCGTCCGTCCGTCTGTCTGTCTGTCTGTCTGTCTGTCTGTCTGTCTGTCTGTCTGTCTGTCTGTCTGTCTGTCTGTCTGTCTGTCATATAGACCACCGTCCTGACTCCATCATTTCTCACATGTCTCCCTGACTAGCCGTGCTGGAGTCTGCATCGCTGGACAAGATCACCCCAGAGTCCCGGACCCCCGTACCGGAGCCCTCTCAGAGCAGCGATGCTGGGGGGGAGATGTCCCCGTGTCGCTCCCCCTCAACCCCCCGTCATCTCCGCTACAGACAGCCTGGAGGTGAGCAACCACCAACGCTGCCTCAAGGGGCGCTGTGTGTGTTTGGGTGTGTTTGTGGGTGGGTTCGTGTTCATATGTGAATGTGTGTGTGTGTATGTGTGTGTGTGTGTGTGTGTGTGTGTGTGTGTGTGTGTGTGTGTGTGTGTGTGTGTGTGTGTGTGTGTGTGTGTGTGTGTGTGTGTGTGTGTCTGTGTGTGTGTGTGTGAATGTTTGAAGATATGTGTGTTAGTGTGTGTGTGAATGTTTGTAGATATGTGTGTGTGTGTGTGTGTGTGTGTGTGTGTGTGTGTGTGTGTGTGTGTGTGTGTGTGTGTGTGTGTGTGTGTGTGTGTGTGTGTGTGTGTGTGTGTGGGAGATGACAAATCTATGAGGAGCCGCCTGGGACAGAATTCATACTTGGTCTTACAAACACTATTATAATTTGCATATACACCACTATACTCATACACACACAATCATATACACACACTATTATACTCCTTTTAACTGTATGTATGAGAGTGTATAATAGTGTTTGTGAGAGAGTATGGTAGTGAATTTGAGAGAGAATCGTTTTTTATGCAAGAGAGTATAGTAGTGTATTTGAGAGAGAATAGTATTGTATGTGAGAGAGTGTATGTGAGAGAGAATAGTTTTTTATGCAAGAGAGTATAGTAGTGTGTGAGAGTATATATGTTTATGCAAGAGAATATAGTAGTGTGTGTGAGAGAGTATAGTTGTTAATGCAGTATTTTGAGCGCCAGAAGCTACCGCCTCTTCTGTCAGCCAATCAGGAACTGAGGAATCAAACTCACTTCAGTTTCGGTCAAATTCTCTCACACACAATACTATTCTCTCTCACACACACTACTATATTCTCTTGCATAAACAACTATACTCTCTCACATACACTCATATACTCTCTCACATACACTACTATACTCTCTCACATACACTACTATACTCTCTCACATACCCAACTATACTCTCTCACATACACTACTATACTATCTCACATACACTACTGTACACTCTCACATACACTACTATACTCTCTCACATACCCAACTATACTCTCTCACATACACTACTATACTCTCTCACATACACTACTATACTATCTCACATATCCAACTATACTCTCTCACATACACTACTGTACTCTCTCACATACATGACTATAGACTCTCATACATACATGTAAAAGGAGTATAATAGTGGGTGTGTATGAGTATAGTGGTGTATATGCGAGATTATAATAGTGTGTGTAAGACCAAGTATGAATTCTGTCCCAGGCGGCCCCTCATAGCAGGCTGCTTGGCACATGCGCACATGAGTAACTTGAGTAACTGGTGCGACAGGTCTGCCATTATAGCAGTAAGATATTTATATCTGAACATAATAGTTAAATGTTTACCCATTTGCCCTTTGCTGTCCTTATTTTATTTAATTCTTTGTGAGTACATTGAGAGCATGGAAAGACTGGAGTCAAATTTCTTGACTCCAGTCCTACTTTGCCAATAAAGCAGACGATGATGTGCCAACGGTGCACTTAAGTATTTGTATGTATGTGCGTGCATGTATGTGTGCTAATTTGTGTGCATGTGTGTTTGAATCTGGGCGAGTATATGTGTGCTTGTAGGTGCATGCCTACATTTGTGGGCGTTTGTGTAATTGTGTGTGTGCGTGTGTGTATGTGTGCTTGAGAATATGTGTTTGTATGTGTGTTTGTTTGTGTGTGTGTGTGTGTGTGTGCTCTTCTGTGGAGCAGGAGCGAGCGGTTCACGACTCACGGTTAGAGTATATTGCCTGGGTCACTGAGGAGCTGTGTGCCGCCAAGAGGGTTCTGCAGAGCACACAGTGTTCCTCGGCTGGCCCAGTGAGACACGGGGCCAGGCAGTCATCCCTGTACATCTTATCCATACAACATGATTACACCTTGGTGTACAGGGGCCAACACAGTCGTAACGGACGTGTGTGCGTGTGTGTGTTTGTGTGTTTGTGTGTTTGTGTGTGTGTGTGTGTGTGTGTGTGTGTGTGTGTGTGTGTGTGTGTGTGTGTGTGTGTGTGTGTGTGTGTGTGTGTGTGTGTGTGTGGATGTTCATGTGGTCTTTGCAGGCTGAGGACAGACATTTTAACAAGGATACAAACCAGGGAGGCTTGTAGGAGAAGGGTTTATTATGAGTGAGTTAGTGGTGGTGAATTAAAATTTTTGTGAAATTCACCACTTTGATTTTGGGCTGTAGGGACCTACCTTGGGGGGACTTTGTGAAGAGTGCTGGCACTAGATTTATTGGCTCCAAACAGCAGCTCAGAGCTGCTGACCTCTGTGATCGACCAAAATAAATCTTACTATTTCTAAAACACAAAACAACCCATGTTGAGTTCGGATGAGGGCTATTTTGATGGATCAGAAGATTAAGAAGATGCTAATAAATGCATAATTATGCATTTAGGATTCTATTTATGAAAGGACAAATATCATGTAAAGGACGGCAAATGAAGATATTGATGTTTTCTTTCTGTTGTCTGTATGTGTTCGGGTGTCTATGGTTGTCTGTGTGTGTCTGTACGTGTGTGTGTGTGTGTGTTTGTGTGTGTGTTTCTGAGTGTTCGCACGTGTATTTGGGTTTGTGTATTTGTGTGTGTCTGTATGGATATCTGTGCTTCTGCACGTTCGTATGTGTGTGTGTCTGTGTGTGTGTGTCCATATGGTTGCATGTCCATCTTTGTGTGCGTCTGCATGTACGTGTGTCTGTATGAATGTGTGCATCTGTATCTGTATGTGTGTGTCTGTATGGATGTGTATGTCTGCCTCTCTATATCTGTATGTTTGTGTCTGGATGGGTGTGTGTGTGTGTGTGTGTGTGTGTGTGTGTGTGTGTGTGTGTGTGTGTGTGTGTGTGTGTGTGTGTGTGTGTGTGTGTGTGTGTGTGTGTGT
>NC_079417.1:12477970-12500470 GCF_026213295.1 Gadus chalcogrammus
CCTGCTCCACGAGGTCTGAGGTAGGCTGCGGTAGACACTGGAGATCGAACATAGTACCTTGGACACAGCACCCACCAGACAATACGACACAGATATAAAAAGCATTAAAAAATCCTTGGAAATGCCTCAAATGATGTAAGGTCACCATAGTATTGCAGGACCTGAACCCGAGGCAATTAAGCCTCCTCTTAGCATTTAGTTATTTTCTTTGTCTGAACTTACACGCGGTCCCTTGGAGCTCGCTCACTCGTCATGGCTTCATTATTCATCTGTGTTACTACTACTGCACACATCAAAGCTCTGCTCTCAGGTATATTATATCTCCTCCAACACACACGCACAAAATACACAGACACAAACACACACACACACACACACGTCATTACTGTCCTTGGTTAATTATCCCCCTTACCATGTTCCTGAGTGAATTAATAATAAGAAGTAAGGAAGAACGTCTTTAATTGCCTTGCATTACTAAACAATCTGCAAGGCTGATTTGTACACACAGAAACACACACTAACACACACACACACACACACACACACACACACACACACACACACACACACACACACACACACACACACACACACACACACACACACACACACACACACACACACACACACACACACACACACACTCAAAAACGCTCTCTCTCTCTCTCTCTCTCTCTCTCTCTCTCTCTCTCTCTCTCTCTCTCTCTCTCTCTCTCTCTCTCTCCCTCTCTCTTTTACAACGACAACAACGATGTGACTGTCAACACACAAGTATATGTACCAAGAAGCAGGAGCCAATGATTCATGAATGCAGAACGTGTGTGTGTGTGTGTGTGTTTGTGTTGGGTCCAGGCCGAGTGTCCGAGGGCCGAGTGCTTTGAGTCTCTGCCTGCGATGGAGCTGGCTGAACAGATCACCCTGCTGGACCACATTGTCTTCAGGAGCATCCCTTACGAGTGAGTGGCACTCAGACACACAGCCCACTGCGCGGCACACTAACATGGGCACTAACACAGCCTTCACACTGCTGCTCCATCCAACCAACCCTATGGGCTGAGCCACCGAACGCTGTGGACACGTTACGTCTTGGAGAACCACACACTGTCAGACAAACACCCCACACTCACACGCACATATATATTTCAATGACCCTCATCCCGGATCCAGCTGTCCTAGGGTATGTTAGAGCAGAATTTCTAGGGGGAGAAGGCACAGTACCCGGGCCGGAGTAACTGCAAGGGGCAGGGTTACACATAGTTCCTGTTTTGTATCGATTCTCACATCGTGTGTGTGTGTGTGTGTGTGTGTGTGACTCTCTCTAAGGGAGTTCCTGGGCCAGGGCTGGATGAAGGTGGACAAGACAGAGAGGACCCCGTTCATCATGAAGACCAGCCAGCACTTCAATGACGTGAGTACTAAGTGATCCTGCCGCCTCGCCTCTGAAGCGCCTGAGAGGGTTCCCAAGGGTTGGGGCCCGGGTCACCGGTGGTCGCAGGCCCCCGGGTGCACCTGGTTTGTCCCAACCAACATCTGCCTGTGATCGAAACGTCCCGATGGCGTTTCAATGTACAAACGTAGCAGTACGTAGCGCGATTGTACAGGACCTTTAATCAGAATGGAACATCTATCATCAATCAATAGCTTATAAGTTAGCAATCTCCTGTGATACCACATTCATATCAGGGGAAATATACATACACAATATCTAAGGAATAATGGAGTCAAGTCATTATCCTGTAATGTGTTGCAATTTATTTTGCGATAAAGAAATAATATTTGACACGCAGTAAAAATTTTTATTGCCTGTTCAATTCTATGGTTGCTAGTAGCCTCCACAGTAACGAACTGTTATTCCTAGCAGCAGTCTGCTAGTTTAGGCAGAAATAACAGACAGCTGGATGCCGTAAGTTGAATCAGAATCAAGTATTCAACAAGGTTGTGTAAAATAAAATGTCCAGCTGTCATTGTCATCTGACAGCTGAAGCCCTGTGGTGAAGCCCTGTGGTGAAGCCCTGGCCCCTAACGCACAACTCTGTTGCACCCGTGTGTTCAGATGAGCAACCTGGTGGCGTCCCAGATCATGACCCACACGGACGTGGGCTCACGGGCCAACTCCATTGAGAAGTGGGTGGCCGTGGCCGACATCTGCCGCTGCCTCAACAACTACAACGGCGTGCTGGAGATCACCTCCGCCCTCAACCGCAGTGCCATCTACAGGCTGAAGAAAACCTGGGCCAAGATCAGCAAGCAGGTATATGTACTGTATATACATGGAGGGCAATGGAGGTGGTTTGGCTTGATCGGAGACACACCAATTCTGATTTAGAAGTCTTTTGCCCACAAAAGATTTGTCAGGGTTCGAAACTGATTTCCTCGAATGATTCTTGCACTTTTTCGGGGTTATCTCATAATGGGATGCACTTACTTTAAGTCGCTTGGAACAAAATTGTCTGCAAAATAAATACAATGTAATGTAATTGCTAGATTCCAGACGCTGTTCTTTTGTAATCCCTCCCAGACCAAAGCTCTGATGGACAAGCTGCAAAAAACGGTCTCGTCGGAAGGCCGGTTCAAAAACCTGCGAGAGACTCTGAAGAAGTGAGCGGGTGAAAGATGTGAACCTATATTCACTGTATGCTGTGAGATGAGTCTACAGAATGAATCTAACTCCACCGTACTGACCCTGTGTTCACCAGCTGCAACCCTCCCTGCGTGCCCTACCTGGGGATGTACCTCACCGACCTGGCCTTCATCGAGGAAGGAACGCCCAATTTTACCGAGGAAGGACTCGTCAACTTTTCCAAAATGAGGATGGTATGAAGCTACACGTTATATACATATATAATGAGAATATATATAACACGTTATATACACATATAACGTTATATACACATATAATGAGAATACACATACGCAAACACACACACACACAAACACACACACACACACACACACACACACACACACACACACACACACACACACACACACACACACACACACACACACACACACACACACACACACACACACACACACACACACACACACACACACACACACACACACACACACGTACATACACAAACAAACAACAAACCTTGCAATCATACGATCAGCAATGCACTGTCTTCCACAGATTTCCCACATCATCAGAGAGATCCGACAGTTTCAGCAAACCCCGTACAGAATAGAGCATCAAGTCAAGGTACTGGTCTCTAATATGTATACTTGTCAGTAATGGTTATATACAGTATAGCAGTACAGTTGTGATGCCAAAACTTGTATTTAGTTAATCTAATAGCAATTAAAATAGGTAATCATTGTACACAAGTATTTATATTAGTAACACTCCTAATTCACATTCATATTAGCAGGGTTGCCAAGTTTCACGAAAAGTTATTCAAAAATTAAAACTGTTTCCAGCCATTTTACACATTGTTCATAATTGATTACTCCTAATGTCTGATAACAAATCTGATAAAAAAACAAATACAAATTCAGACAAATAGACAAAAAAAAAAAAATTATCAATTTGCAATGAATACAAATGGACATGAACTTCAACCTCAGTATAGTCTTAAAGAACAGTGGGTCTTATTAATAGTGCATGGGGTTTTAAGGAAGGATTCAAATCAGCCCCCTTTTCAGCAACCGTGTGTGTGTGTGTGTGTGTGTGTGTGTGTGTGTGTGTGTGTGTGTGTGTGTGTGTGTGTGTGTGTGTGTGTGTGTGTGTGTGTGTGTGTGTGTGTGTGTGTGTGTGCGTGTGTGTGTATGATTACTTGCCACCTGGTTGACCTCACTTTAAAATATGCACCTGAAGGTGACTGCTCCACAAAAAGCTTTCTGCTTTTGCCCTTTTTGTACTGTTTCCTGCACTGCCTTCCACTGTTTCCTCTACTGTTCCTTCCACTGTCTCCTCCATTGTCTCCTCTGATCTGGCATTGGCAACCTTTTTGGAACGGGGCTGTCCCTTCGCTGCTCAGAAGATCTTTCGAGTCTCTAGTCAACAGACGTTTGAATTTGAGAGACATAGAAACGTATAACGGGGTCATTTGCGTGAGTCTCACGCTCAATGCGTGAAAGTTGGCAGCTCTGTATATCAGTGTTAGCATTACCGTTAGCTAGACAAAAACTCTGATTAGAATAAGTCCGAGCCTTAGCATTAGCTTCAATGCATCCCTCTTGTGTGTCCAGGTGACCCAGTATCTGCTGGATAAGACCCTGATCATGGACGAGGACACCCTGTACGACCTCTCCCTGAAGATAGAGCCCCGTCTCCCCGCCTGAGGGTCCGGCTGCCATGGGCCCAGGAGCCTGACCTCCAGACCCCCCCCCCCCCCCCTACAGCTGACCCCCAGAGAGGACGTAGGGGGGGAGTCCTTTGAGGGAAAAAACAAGCCATCGTTGACTTACTCATCCTTTACTGAAAGTCAAATTCGTCATGTTTAACGAGAGAGGTGGACAAAGCGAAGCCAGAGGTGCACCATGGGTAGAGTTTGGGAATGCAGTGGCGTTTGTCCTCCTGAGGTCGCCTGGATCGGGGGTCTTGTCGAGGGGCGAGAGTGCACGGTGTTCTGTGTTTCTTTGCACGCGCACAGATGTTTAGAGGGGGTCCGCGACGTCGCACTGCGTCCGACGGTTCCGGCGTGGCCCCATGACATCATCACACTTCCTTCTGGCGGGTTCCCCGGAACGCGTGCGGATGCTCAGAGCGCTAGGAAGGCCTTGCATGGCGTCGGGGGTGCATGTTCCGCAGTAACGCTGAGCCGTGGATGTTAAAAGAGATGTAGCATGTACAGGGGAGCGCGGCGCTGCTCCCACGTGTTTGTGCCGTCGTCCGAGTTCCGCTGCGATTCTGTGCCCAGTGTGTGTTGACGCAAAACGCTTAGAGCCGCCACGCTCTCAATCGTTATGGTTGATGTTGATTGATTATTGTTGTTGTTATTATTATTATTATTATTATCATTATTATTATTATTATTATTATTATTATTATTATTATTATTATTATTATTATTATTATTATTATTATTATTATTATTATTATTATTATTATTATTATTATTATCCATAATCGACCTTTGGCCCGACATCATAGCCTCCTCTGAGACAAGGTGAAGGTTTGTTTGACACTATGCACCGCAAACAGGCGAGAATGTCTCCAACACTTAAAATTCACACTAAAGACAACCTGAGATAATTAGAAAGCTGAAAATGTATTTTTACCATCTTTTTTAACCAATGCTATTTTTTTTATTTGGACCGTGCCTCTTATTATTAATGTATTTATATTAACCTTTTCATTATAGTCGACATGAATGATAATGATTATTATATCCTGAAAGGTGCCTTCTTAGAATTTTGATAAATTTCCCCCCAGCTGCAAAAAATATAAAACAGAAGAAAGCATTATTATAAATTCAGGAGGTTAAAATAATCAATAAAATTGTTTGAATTTACTGTAGGTTATTTAAAAAGTTAGATTGCAGATTGAAGGATTAATTTTGAAGCTAGACTATTAAGTAGCATTTGAACAGGATACACGTCAAAGATTTCCAACATCAATGTCTCACCCAAGTGGTCGATTGTTGCAACTACAGACCTGGCCAATCACATCTTTAGTATCATTAATTTTGATTTATGGCTTGAAATATAAACGTACTGTCCTGTACACCGGTGTGTTGTTTTCGGATGTAGGACAAGGTTGTCTTTGCACTCTCTGAGATGTAGCTTTGCCTGAATGAATAGATCATAGCTGTCTCCATTGTTATAATTTATTTAATCAGATTTAGTAGTGTTTTGTATATAGTGAAAACAGAAATAGCATATAATATATAAAGTTTATATGAAAATTGTCTTGCTGTGACATGACCATTTTCTTTGATTTCTTCCTCAATTCTTGATTTTGCATTCCCTAGCTTATGTATAGTAAGAAACCTATGTTGCATCTAATATAATATTAAAAAAATAGTATTCTAATGTTTTTTAAAAAAAATGTAGCATTTCAGTAATGGCAGTGTGGTATCTAGCCGTGCAGCGTTCCTTGTGTGACGTATCTCTGATATGATGAACATAGTTTTCCTGCACGTTCCCTACATCTGCATGTAGTGCATGTCAGACCAGAGCCCCCGCCTTGCTGCTTCTGTATGTCTGTCTGTCTGTGTGTGCGTACGTGTGTCTCTCTCTCTCTCTCTCTCTCTCTCTCTCTCTCTCTCTCTCTCTCTCTCTCTCTCTCTCTCTCTCTCTCTCTCTCTCTCTCTCTCTCTCTCTCTCTCTCTCTCTCTCTCTCTCACTCTCTTTATAGATTATATATTCAATACTGCCATCTCAGGCGCCATCACCGAGGACCAAAGGGATATTTCACCCTATAATGGTCCATTTCCTATATTCATTGATGTTTTTGATGGAGATTTATCTGTTCACACTTTTTCATCCATTGTTGTGCGATGCCGGGCTCTTGTCGTAACACAATGCATATCAGGGCCCTGCTTGTGGAGCTTGTGGATGAGGTCTGGGGTGGAGGTTGGAGGATGGGGTGGTTGTGGATAGTGGTGGTCGACTTGGTGGACTATTCCCTTAACTACCTGTGTCTGTGTGCATCTGTGGGGCAAAAACCAAAAACATGGAAAAAATAAGTTTGGGAAAAACCGGATGCTTTGTTTTGTATTGCATTCTTGTTTTGTGTTTAAATCTGTCTTTATGTAAGAATGTATGTATTTATGTATGTATGTATGTATATATGTACGTTTGTTGAAATATTAGTTTGTATGCTTTTACTTATAGGTGCAGGGGAAATAAAATTCAACAAGCCTTAAGTGAAATCTGGTTTGTTTTCTGTTATCATGCATGTGGCATATTGTACCACAATGGCTGAATCATGTATTAAAATATGTACCTAACAGTAAAAAGTACACAAAATTGCCTGATCAATGGTTTGGGGGATGGGTGGATAAGATAAGAAAACAGTTATTCCCTGAAAGGGAAATTGTGGTGTGTGGGTGGATGGATGGACGGATGGATGGAGGAAGCTTAGGTGATCGATGCTCCTCACATATTAACATCATTGGCCCTATCTTGCACCCAGCGTAATTTACCTTCTACACCGACGCATGTATCGTTGCTAGTTTGCACCCGGCGTAAAGCTGATTTTCCCCCGCAGCAAACACGCGCCAGTGCACTGAGAGGCGTGTCGGCGAAAAGCAGAGGCGTGTTCCGGCGCAAATGATGCATGGTGCTATTTTGACTGATCGAAAAAGCAATTGCGCCACTGACAAGAAAATACTTGTTTTAGGTGCACTAGCGGATGGCGCAGTTGGTGTTGCTATTTGGACATACCACGGCAGGTCGGAACTGAAATATAAGCTTACACACCAATAAATCACAGCACAAACATGCAAACGATTACCCTAATTTAAATATTATGATGATGATGTTGATTGTGGAAACATTTTTTTTCCATAGGGGCTGCATGAATGAACACTGTAGGCTATGCCATGCGTTAAAATAATAATAATAACAATAATAAACTCAAGCAAAGTAGGCTATATCCCAGCTTTCGAAAATCAAAATCTTTTTTTTAGGGTAAATTATAACGTTGATTAAACTATTTGGGAAAGAACAGCTGATACAGCGGTAATAAGTTGTACTTTTAAACAATGCATCCTCAAACATCTTGTACAAGCCCATAACTTTTGGGATTGATGAGTATTTGATCGTGAGAAAACATTGTTTTACCGCAAGTGAGTGTTTAAAAGAATGAATAAATGCGGGTGTTGCTTGCGTGTGTGTGCACCCATCTGTTTAAACACACGCAAACTAAAGGGTCCTTTAGGGCGGGGCGGGCCCACCTCCTCAGTTTGGTGACTCTAAAAAATAGTCCCCAGCGCTGGTTGACCCCTGGACTTAACTGCCCCAATCTTTTCCTACTGGTTTGCGGAGACAGAACAACTTTGTGTAATATCTTCCTGTTTGTTCCTCGGATATCCCGAATAAACTGTAATGCTCCATCGTTCATGTTAGGGAGTCTAACCCCTAGGTCCTGCGCTCCCCATGGGACATACTGATCTTCGTGTCCTTATACCAGGACAGGGTAAACTCCTCACAACTCATGGGAGCCCTCTCTCTTTGAGATCTTCTCAACCTAAGTTCTCCCACTAATTCTGAAAATAGGGGGCTTTGCCCTGGTTTGATACCTCCTGGGCCCCCTCCCCTTGCTCTATCTGCCTGTACCTCTCCCGCTGAAAGGTACATTCCTCTCTTTCCCTTCTCTGACTTTTTCACAGCTTTCTAAACCATTTCTACCACCTTATCACCCCCCAAAAAATGGATAGTCAGATACATGGAACCTGGGGGGGATAAAGATATATTGAACCTGGGGGGTAGGATCAATATATCTCTTGAAAAGAAAATAGATACACCCAATCGATATATTGAGCCTGGGGGAGTTTCAATATATCACTTAAAAAAAAAAAAATCGATATACCCTATCAATATCTTGAACCTGGGGGGGTAGGTAGGGGTATATCACTTAAAACAAGAAAAGAAAAAAAGATCTTATTCGGATTGCTGTAGTACTTGCCAATGGTTGGCTGCTACTTACTACAGGTGATTATTTGCTGATATTTGCATTATAGCGAATCAGTACGCAATGATAGTTTAAAATATTCACCAACAATCATTAAAAATACCTTTTCTCATTCTGATGGCTGTATTAGTTAGCACACATTTTTATTTCAATCAAATAGTATCTTGTCAGATTGTTGCATTTTGGATGGATAATATTTGTTTGAATGTAGTCTGATGTAAGGTTTTATATTTCATTCTAAGGTGTACAGTATTGTGGATTAAGTATTATATAACATTTGAAATAGCCCTTTCTACACTATCAATACTGTATGTAAAATTACATTTTGTTTGAATAACGGAAAGGCCCCATGTTTCCTTTTTGGTTGTCCATTTTGGTAAAATTTGGGATTTTGTATTATGTACAATTTCACATTGTCTGTAAGGATATAGTATGGATACGACTATTACACTTTTTCTTTTTTTTAACAAGGTTTATTCATTATTGAAGATAAAGATGACATATATTGTTAACTAATCTAGTTCCATGTTTCCTTTTTTGAATCAGAGCCCCTGCCCCTCAAAAGGCCACTGCACGGCTCTGGTTGAGACCTCTGAGGTCTGGGGAGAGTGGTGAACTCCTACCACCAAGTGGCCATTGTTAATATTGCGGCTGCTGTAACGCTATTTATAGTAGACTATATTGGCAGCCTTAATCCATCACTTTGCCCTCACAGGTCTATTTGATGCCTGGTAGTTTCCTTCAAGGTTAACAGCCTTGTAGGGATGACAAATTCTCAGTAGAAAAAACAAACTATATATACACACAATTCATATCATTCATATTTTAAAATAAATGGGCCTATTTGCACATGTACGTGTGGCTGTCAGCACAGCCTAAATGAGTGAGTCCTGAACCTGGTCACTCTATCCTTCCACTGTATGCCACTAACAGCGTTGGGTCTGCCTGCAATGCTAGCTTCAAGCTTCAGCCCTCCCCACTAGCTATACTTCTGATTGTTGCCCTTAAGCTAAAGTCTGTGTATATCATTATAGTGTGTTGATAGATGTGCCACCTCTGGGTCCTGTGCCGAGAAGACAAGCTGCAGGCAGCTAGCAGTTAGTGGTTAGCAGCAGTCCAGTGTGTGTCTCCCACAGCTATTAGACCTGCCAAGCCCAAGACGGACGGGGATTTGTGCCCTAAATACCGTGTCTCTGTAGGTGGGGGTATTAATTGAGATTAGACAACATGGCTCACGGCTCCATATAGAGAGGTGACGAGCCAATCTCAACGTATGAGCATCTTTGTATCGACATGGCAATCGTATGATCTATCTCTGTGTGTGAGTGGCTGTGCGTGTGCGCATGTGTGTGTGTTTGTGTGAGACACTACAGCAACTGTTAAATGTATTATGTGTATTATATTCATATTCCATGTTATCTGTTTATGTAGTATATTCATGCTCTGTCTTTGGGCTCAGACTGTTGAAACCAAAGCCATCCTTCCTTCTCTTGTTAAACTGTGTGTTCACCTGCAGTGTTCACCTCATCTCACCATGGGGCAGGCCTCCCCGCCGATACCCACCCATACGTGTTCACGTTGTGGCCAAGAGTGGCCACAAGGGTTCATGGTCAAGGGCCGCGGTCCAGCTTAGTCTCCGTCTACAAGCAGGCCAGCTGTCTAGCAGCGCAGCAGTGCACTGTCGGGCGATAGCGTGCGCTGCATTAGGTTTGAGGAGCCAGGCAGACATGATGGCTGACAGGGAAAATAGGATTTCCTGTCTGCTGCTGGAGGAGCTAATCCTGAGCCTCCTAACCTGCCCTCACCTCACTCTCTCTCTCTCTCTCTCTCTCTCTCTCTCTCTCTCTCTCTCTCTCTCTCTCTCTCTCTCTCTCTCTCTCTCTCTCTCACATGCACACACATTGAAGTTCATGCTTTTTCTTTAATGAGAAGATTTCTATCATTGCAAAGCTGTATTATGTAGACGGTACGCACATTACTATGAATTACTGAACAATGTGGAGGCCTGTATGGAATTTGCTGTTCTTAACACACAGGCGCTCATACATCGATGCACGCGCATTGATGTGTATGTGTGTACACACACACAGACAGACACACACGTACACACAAACACACACACACACACACACACACACACACACACACACACACACACACACACACACGCACACACACACACACACACACACACACACACACACACACACACACACACACACACACACACACACACACACACACACACACACACACACACACACACACACACACACACACACACACACACACACACCCTCCCCTCCACTCCCTTTGATCCTGTGGATTGGGGCAGCTCAGCTCTCATTCTGCAGACGGAGCTTCTCAGGACGTAGCTGCAAGAACTTCACCTGCGCACCCTCTCCTTCGCATCCTCAGGTGAGCAGCCCTCTTCTATCCCTCTTTCTCCCTCTTTCTCCCTCTGTCCCTCCCTTCCCTTCCCCTCTGATCCATCATCCTCATTTTCCAGTTAGTGACTATCTATCACTTACGAAATAATTTAAGGTGGTATAAGATAAGATAAGATAAGCCTCACAATGTAACATTATTTAGATAAAGACCCTAACCGGTTTCAACACGTTCAAATCTACTCCCATCTGAAAAATATTTTCTAAAGTTAGAAAAAAATATTTTTAACATTTTCTGCTAATATCTCCTCTACAGTAAGGTTGGCTGACAAGGGTACCTTAGCGATATGACCACTAGAAAGGGTTTTTCTTTTGTGTCTTTCAATCAAATAGAATGATTGTGCCCTGAATAGCTTTGAATGTGCAGTAATCCGGCTGACACACCCGCCAAGTTACCTGCTGCTCATGCCTTATCTTCTGCCTCTCGTTACTCACACTCCTGCATATTCTAACAGCCCTCGGACTGCCCTCCGAAACAACTGAACTCTACCACTAAAAACACAGTGACTACGCATGGAGCTGGCCCTTCGTCTCTCCATGTTTCCTCAATGAGCTGGGATCGCTCAGACCCCACACCCCCCCCCACACCCCCAACCCCCTCCACCACCCTGTCCGTCACACCCCTCCTATCTATGCCTCCACTCCACACCTCAACACACGTTCACGCTTCCTTCCTTCTCTCTTTCACTCCCTGTCTCCATAACTCTCTTTCTCTCTCTCACTCTCACTCTATCCATCACTTTCCCTTTCTGTCTATATCTCTCCATCTCTCCCCCTCCCCTCCTTCTCCCTCTCTCTCTCCAGATTTATCACTTTTTCTCTTTATATCTCTTTCTCTTCCTCTCACTCTCTATATTTGTATCTCTCTCTATTTATATCTCTCTCGATGTCTCCTCTCGATGCCTCTCTCTCTCTCTCTCTCTCTCTCTCTCTCTCTCTCTCTCTCTCTCTCTCTCTCTCTCTCTCTCTCTCTCTCTCTCTCTCTCTCTCTCTCTCTCTCTCCCCCTCTCTATCTCTCTAGCCCATGCTCCATGACCTTGCCCTCCCCTCTGCTCCCCACAGTCTGTTAGAGTGTTAGTCAGCTGGGTGCTCAGCTGACTGCTTCCACAACGTCAGTGGGGGGTTGGTGGGGGGGGAGGATCATGCGCTGCTGTCTGATTGACCGGGCCAAGCCTTCAGCTGGCAGCGTCTCCCACTCCTCACCCCCAGCCACAGGGCCTCCTCTCCGGCCCTCCCTTGCTGCTATTAATACCACGGAAGTGGTGGTGAAGGTGATGATGATGTCATCAGAAGGGGTCCCTTCTGGTGTAATTCCTTTTTTTTTGTTGGAGGGCCGCATCTGTGTGCTTTAGGGTATCGGTGTTGTGGAGTGTTTCGTTTCACGGGTCGAGGGGAGCACTTTGAAACCCCTTTCTTTTATTGGAACGTATTTTGTAGATTTACGTGAACCCGTAATGTTTCACTTTAATGACCTCGCTGTGAATTTGCATTGACTTTATTGCCAGATGTGATAGTTTAGGAAGGCTTTGTTTGAAAAGCTATGGTAACACGGGACCCCACTTTAACTGCTTGGTGAGGAACAGAGTAGTAGGTGTAGGTGTAGGCTGGACAACTGACCTGTAGGAAGGCTTATGTCTGGTTCCATCAACTCCTAGAATAATCTGGTCCAAGCCATGTATGAGACAGGAGTTTCTGTTACTTCATCTGTCCACTAATCTTTCCAAACTTTCACACTTTAGCTTTAAGCACTAAGCACTAAGCAGACACATAAGTCTGATCATCCTTCTGCTTACCTTAATACATGGTTCATCCCTCTCGCCTCGCATAACAAATGTACAACATACGTGTACGACTATCATCGTAATTAATGTGACTCTTGAGGTCCTAAAATCTTAATTTTCTATTCTTGTTAATGTCATTTTTTATTATAGATGACATTTTTGATTATATCTCTATACCTATCTCTTTGCTATATCTCAGTATCTATATGTTATGTAATTTTTTCACCTAAAGTATATTCAATTTGTTCTGCTGTTGTAGCGTTCAAGTATCGTAAAGTGCAACTATTTCAACATCAACTTCAAACTCACTGACCAGTTGCCTAGCAACAAGAGCCACCACCACACTCCCCATTAGCGCTTCATAGCGTTTCTAGAATACGAGCACTTTTCATGTCGTTTCTCTGTCTTATCGCGTCACAAAGGACTTCAAAATTGCCTTAAGGTTCTCACAGCCTTGAGCTAATCTGCACTAAGAACTCATGCAAAAAGATCTCCCCACTGTGGTCGAAGTAACTTCCAGAAGGTTACATTGAGTCCCATTTCTACTCTCCCTATGATATCATAGTCTGACAGTCTGACACGTCTTCTTTCTTCTCGCTGCTACATTATTTGTATGCTCTTCAATGTTTTCATAAAAATGTTTAACTTTATTACTCATCTCCCTCATGATGAGTAAACATGCCGTGTAATAGAATCTGGGGTTTGCAGAGAACAAACTACAACTCAAACACGTGCCTGTCCATCTTGAATCATATGGGTAGCCAGTATGTTGACTTATGGACAACCCTAAAGCCGTTACACCCATTGTTTCCTGGAATGCCTCCAACGCTCAGATGCCAGTGATTCAGTGTCTTTGAGTGTCAAGTTCGAATGGATTCGACAAATGCTTCCTATACTGCCGGTGAACCATAACCTCTAACCTTTCATCAGGTGCAACCCTACTGCATTGTAACCATGGCAACCCAGTTCACCCGCATGCTGGCCGGCCGCAACACGGCGGTGGTGCTGGCCAGCCTGGGAGCCGGTACACTGGCAACGGGTTACCTCCTAACGGACAGCACCGCGGCTGCTGAGAGGAGGATGCTCTACCCCCCCAGGTATGTGCGTGTGTGTGTGTGTGTGTGTGTGTGCGTTTGTGTGTGTTCGTGAGTGTGTGTGTGTG
Source organism: Gadus chalcogrammus (assembly GCF_026213295.1). NCBI lineage: Eukaryota > Metazoa > Chordata > Actinopteri > Gadiformes > Gadidae > Gadus > Gadus chalcogrammus. The sequence goes on from NC_079417.1 coordinate 12,491,948, forward strand.
TGTGTGTGTGTGTGTGTGTGTGTGTGTGTGTGTGTGTTTGTGTGTGTGTGTGTGTGTGTGTGTGTGTGTGTGTGTGTGTGTGTGTGTTCGTGAGTGTGTGTGTGTGTGTGTGTGTGTGTGTGTGTGTGTTTGTGTGTGTGTGTGTGTGTGTGTGTGTGTGTGTGTGTGTGTGTGTGTGTGTGTGTGTGTGTGTGTGTGTGTGTGTAAATAAGTGTGAGGTATTGCTGCTGTAACTACCTGTGTATTAATATAATATTATTGTGGATTGTGTGTGTGTGTGTGTGTATTTGTTTGTGTGTTGGTCTGTATGTGTGCATATGTGTGTGTGCTTGCATGCTTGCGTTCAGTCACGTGTGTATGTGTGTGTGTGTGTGTGTGTGTGTGTGTGTGTGTGTGTGTGTGTGTGTGTGTGTGTGTGTGTGTGTGTGTGTGTGTGCGTGTGCGCGTTTGTGTGCAGGTATGCATGCACTATATTACCATGCGGCGCTATATTAACTTGCTATACTATAACAACGTGCACTATAATAACATGCAGCAATGTTATGACATGTAGCACAATAATAAAATACAGCATTATAATAACATGAATCCCTGTAAAAACGTGCAGCACTATATTTACATGCAACAATATACCAACATGCATCACTGCAATAAAAAACAGCACTTTAATAACACGCAGCACTTTAATTACATGCAAAAACATGATAACATGCAAACTTGACATTGCATTACAGAGTATAATTACATACAGCAGGGTAATTGCAAAAGTGTCTCATTCTTCTGTCCCCAGCGCTGACTTCCCTGACCTGAGGAAGCATAACAACTGCATGGCTGCATCGCTGACCCCAGCCATCTACGCCCAACTGAGGGACAAAAGCACCCCCAACAACTGGACCCTGAACCAGTCCATCCAGACCGGGGTGGATAACCCAGGACACCCCTTCATCAAGACCGTGGGCATGGTGGCGGGAGACGAGGAGACCTACGAGGTCTGTAGCCCGGCGACCAGGGGCTTTTCATTTTACATTTTCATGCACTTAGCAGACGTTTAGGATCCAAAGTGACAGAGAGTGAGGCTGTCCATCGTAAAATTGGACGAAAAACAGCTACGAAAAACAGCTAAGTGCTGCACAACCATGTTTCAATAATCAATTGGAGCAGCCATCGGAATCTGAAGTACAAGGATAGTAATTATTTTCCAAATTGTATTAGTGGTATTTCCATTTACGTAATCCTTTACCATATGACGTTATCCAATGTATATTTTAGTTAATTCAGATGGATTTGGTTAAAGGGCCAGTAGCCATCTTACTCAATGCTGCCAAAAGGTAAGCTGAGGACTTTGGGGATCAAGGATCAAGGTCTTGACAGCGCTGTGTTCGTCTCATCAGGTGTTTTCAGAGATCTTCGACCCTGTCATCAAGGACAGGCACAACGGCTATGACCCCCGCACCATGAAGCACCCCACAGACCTTGACTCCTCCAAGGTTGGTCTACCAATTAGTTTGTTAACACTTGTTTGATTTTTATCTGCACCAGATTCCATCATGATTCTATCTTAACATCCATCCATCCATCCATCCGTCCGTCCGTCCGTCCGTCCGTCCGTCCGTCCGTCCGTCCGTCCGTCCGTCCGTCCGTCCGTCCGTCCGTCCGTCCGTCCGTCCATCCATCCATCCATCCATCCATCCATCCATCCATCCATCCATCCATCCATCCATCCATCCATCCATCCATCCATCCATCCATCCATCCATCCATCCATGATCTCTCCATCTAAATATTCATTCATCAATCATTCATCATCCATGTGTCATCCACCCATCCATCTTACATCCATCCATCCATCCATCCATTCACCCATCCATCAACCATACCATCCATCTCGCTGATTAACTGTCCCACACGCTTTACAGGCCTCATTTGATTCCCACGCGACCCCCCGTGCTTACTCGACCCCTTCGTTCATTATCCCCGCACAAGCATGTGCTTGTTTAGCACGGGGGATCATGTGTTTACTCCGGCGTAAACAAGTCAAAGTCATCATCATCATTACCATCAGCGCCTCCTTCCCCTCAGATCACCTCGGGCGTGTTTGACGAGCGCTACGTGCTGTCGTCGCGCGTCCGCACCGGCCGCAGCATCCGGGGACTGAGCCTGCCGCCCGCGTGCTCGCGCGCCGAGCGCCGCGAGGTGGAGCGCGTGGCGGTGATGGCGCTCTCCGGGCTGAAGGGAGACCTGGCCGGGCGCTACTACAGCCTGGGAGACATGAACGAGAGGGAGCAGCAGCAGCTCATCGACGTCAGTAGACACACAGGGATGTGCATTTATATATATACATACATACATACATACATACATACATACATACATACATACATACATACATACATACATACATACATACATACATTATTATGTAAACATGAATTATATGTATATATAAATGTTATATATCATGTTATTATTCTGGCCCATAAGAGAAAATGTGTGAAGTGTGCCTGCCAGTCAGACAAATAAAAATTACATACATACATGCATACATACATTACATATGTAAATACTTGTATGCATGAATTATATATTTATATCTATATATATAATCGCCTGTAGGTTCTAGATCCACAAAGCTAATTGTAGATATTAATATATCAATATATCCATACTATATAAGTATAGCATGACAGCTCAATAGATAAAGTAAGTAATGGCACAATTCCTATGACTCGATACATATTTTAATAGGGTATATTGTGGCTAACAAGCATGCATGTCCAGTATACACATAGAAACACACTCAGACACACACACAAATAAATAATAACTCAGTCAGCTAGTCAATAAGATAAATCCTGAGGATCCTGAATGACCTTTAAAGACTAACATCTCCCTGGGTTACGTTGTACCTTCACCGGCCAATCAGGAGCACTTCCTGTTCGATAAGCCTGTGTCACCACTGCTCATGTCCGCTGGAATGGCCAGGGACTGGCCTGATGCTCGTGGGATCTGGTAAGATGGGAACAGATGAGGCAACAAGAGAAGTAGACTTTTGAACCTGTGACAGTAGCAATAGTGACTTTAGGTTTGATAATACTGAACCCTCAGTGTTTCTTTATCTCCAGCTGTGGAGTATTTACCTGTGTACCCCTTCCTTGTGGAGCTCATCCTACCTTCCCTTCCTTTCCTTCATTCCTTACCTGGTTACCCGTGGCTTCTCATTCTTCAGCATCATTTCCTATTTGATAAACCCGCGTCCCTTATCCTAACCTGTGCCTTCATGGGCCGACGACAGAAGCATTTGGTAGGAGTTGAGCGTTAGCTTGGGCCACCCCCTTCGGTGTGCCGTGTGCATAATCATACAAACTCCTTTTTAAACCCACACTATGGAACCATACACGCAACCTGCCGCCATACCACTGAACTGTCGTGCTACAATTCTAGTACATTAGCATGCACAGATTGCGAATGGATTGTTGTTGAATCTACAGCCGATGTCTAGTAGAATCTAGAGTCCAGTAGAATCATACTCAGATCCTTTCGATGCCATGTTGCTGAGAGCTTACAGATGTATAGGCTTTACATTTACCACCTCTGCTTTGAGCTTGAGTTCATATGTCAGATAGGTGGTTGCCAGTGCATCATCTGAAGCATTTCAACGCTCAGTTAAATTCTGTGTTCTTTCTGTGAACCTGACCACAATACACTGGGACTTGAGGCAGCATGTTCCTTGGACGGTTTCAGGCACAACAACCAGAAGAACTTCCTGATCTGGATCAACGAGGAGGACCACACCAGGATCATCTCCATGGAAAAGGGAGGCAACATGAAGAGGGTGTTTGAGAGATTCTGCAGGGGACTCAAACAGGTACAAGGCCCTCTCTCAACATCAACATATGTACCCTTTATACGAGAGACCAACTCCAAAACAAGTGACACCCGGGTGAGTATATAGGTGACGGGCCGGGTTACTGATGCTGTTGGTATGCAACTCTGCAGGTGGAGCAGTTGATCCACGAGAGGGGCTGGGAGTTCATGTGGAACGAGCGTCTGGGTTACATCCTCACCTGCCCCTCCAACCTGGGCACCGGGCTCAGGGCCGGAGTGCACGTCCGTCTGCCCAACCTCAGCAAGGTGAGAGCGATGCAGCACGCATCCAGATAGATATCAATACAGAGGAGAGCACACACACACGCAAACACGCACGCACGCACACACGCACGCACACGCACGCACGCACGCACGCACGCACGCACGCACGCACGCACGCACGCACGCACGCACGCACGCACGCACGCACGCGCGCACGCGCGCACGCGCGCACGCACGCACGCACGCACGCACGCACGCACGCACGCACACACACACGCACACACACACACACCCTTAAACCAAATAAGCTTTCAAACAGATGATAAGAGGTTCAATTATATGTTTTAAAGATCGACTTCTGATCTTTCCTTCCCAGGATCCTCGATTCTCTAAGATCCTGGAGAACCTGAGGCTGCAGAAGAGAGGCACGGGGGGGGTGGACACAGCTGCGACCGGAGACACCTTCGACATCTCCAACAACGACCGTCTGGGCAAGTCTGAGGTGAGCAGCCACCGGCGGGCTTCAGGGACGTCAGTGCCCTTACACATCCGTAGCAGGGAGGCAGAGATAGAAACAGAAAGCATGCAAGGAGAGACCGGTGAAGGTAGATGAGTAGGAAAAGACATTTAGCATGTTAGCAATTAGCTGTGTAATTCTATAATGCGGGTGTCAATGGTAGAGAGTTGGAGACAGGCGTGTTGGCTGTAGTGTAACACATGGTGACGGTACAGCTCATCAAATCCCGGATGGATCACTGAAGCTTTATAGGGGGGCAAGCCAGGGCCTGATATTGATGGACAATAGCCGACAGGCATAAGAGAGTGAGCGGATGGAGCCCCCTGCTCTAATGCATTCAACATATTGTGAGGCATTGTGCTTGATAACCGTTCTATAACATCATCTCCAGGCGCCGTCCACAGTTCCATCTTGGTTTCAGACTCAGATCAAGTTCACTTTATTAATCCCGTTGGAAATGGTTTGTCACAATAGAAAATAAAATGTAATATGTGTATAAAGAAAATATAGTTAAAAATGGAAACCCAAAGTACAGTGAGCAATAACCCTGCATACATACATCAAGAAAGTATTAAATAAAAATAGACTTGCACATTGCTCATTCATTAGCTGCACAAACAATTAAAACATAGCAAACATGAAAGGCTGCAGTAATGATTGGAGTGTCCCCCGCCCCCAGGTGGAGCTGGTCCAGCTGGTGGTGGACGGGGTGAACTACCTGATCGACTGTGAGAAGAGACTGGAGAGGGGTCAGGACATTAAGATCCCCTCTCCCCTCGCTCAGTTCAGACGGTGAAGGCCCCCCTCCAGCAGCTAGGGGGACGGACGCACGAGCTCCAACCGATGAAACTATCAGCTGCTAACCCTGTACATGAATTCTAACTAATAAAGTTATTTCTTTACTTCCATTGTTTGAGGCATTTTTGTAGTCATTTTTTTTAAGGTGATGGTAAGTAGGTTTGGTTTGGTTGTCATGGTGATGAAAGGTTATGGTATATCGATGGCATGATATATGGCACGACAGAACATGATAGAGAACCAGCTGAGAGACAAAACATTTACATTTTAGAGGTAACTTAGACACACATACACCAGTCCGTCAAACAGCCATCTAAACCAAAGTAAGTCACAAGCAGCACAAGGCCAGAAGCCAAAAATGATATCATGTGATGAGACAAGGTCATGACCTAACTAGGTTTTCAACAGCTCATATATACATAGATGAAAAATCGATTTAACATTGACTTGATTTATTTATTGTACACCCTGGTGGAAACTAGATCGACCAACACAAGAACGACAATCTAGATCTCGGGAGGATATGATGGCTGCTTTAGTACAGTAATCCGCTGAGTGGTGGGTAATAGTCACACCGGATAACCTGAGACTGACCTGAGGCCACGCCCTCTCCTGGCCCCCAGGAGCCCTAACCTCCACCCTGACCAGGAGCCCTGTGTCCATCCACACACATTAACCCAGGAGTGGATTGAGGAGAATCCTCCCCTTATGCCAAGCAGATGAGGGGCTATAGGCAGGGTGGAAATAGCTCATTTCCTCTCTGGCCCAGAAACATTTCCCATGGGTAAGTATGATGGGTAAAAGGATCAATATTATTCAGTATTCATTCGGATTCAGATACAGATTACTTGATTAATCCCGAAGGAAATTGTTGAATAAAGTACTTCTGTTCATTATTCCGACAGATGGTCTCTTCTAATCCTGCCCGCCTCGGCGCTGATTGACTTTCTACGCTGGTTTCCGTATTCGGTAACAGATTAACCACGCAAATGTAATAATGCTATTAGTAGACTACGCTAGGAAATGCAGGCACTGTGCGTTTGTGTGTGTGTGTGTGTGTGTGTGCGCGTCTGTGTGTGTCGGTGTGTGCCTGTGTGTGTGCGCCTGTGTGTGTGTTCATCTTGATTTGCCTTAATTAAACAAATTATGGTGATCATTTTAGCAATTCAAATGAGGTTGGAATCAGAATTATTTAGAGCATAATCACCAAGATTAGACAGATCTGTGGTTACAGCAAGTTATTGTAAATTTGTTTAGGCAGTTTATATCTGGCATTATGATGTGTGTACTTTGAGCTTGCAGCATGCCTACAAAAGAGAAAATACCATAGCCTCCACGTATTTGTAATGACGTCATTGTAAAGCATTCATGCTCAAATGTTTGGCTGGCTTCAGATGCATCTATTAATGCGTCATTGCAGTAAATTGCGTAAATGTAGAGCAGCCAATGGCATATAAACAGGTTCAATAAATAGTAATATATAGTCATTGTAGACAACATAATGCTATTTCTAAACATAATGATCACAGCCAAATTCACTTGAACTATTGGATGAAGGAGATAATGGAAATAAGACTACAATGTATTACACCTCTAGTATAATATTAAAGATGCCCCTGTACTGTGCATTAAACTAGTTGAAAATAACTGTCACAAGAAGTGCTTTGATAAAAGACTAATCTGAATTGAAAAATAATGGCCACCTGTCAATCAAACTCTGAGGCTTACCCGACTGCTGCATCATTAATCTCTGTATCATTTTAGTTGTCTACCCTTATTGGAGAAATCTTATCCCACATTTGTAAATACTCTACAATAATTAGTAATAATACTAATACAATAATACTCTCAATAAAGTAAACCTTTGATATCAACACAGAGCACTCATTAATAACACAATACCACCAGCTCAAATTAACTTCTAAATAATGGACTGACATTAAGTCACTGATTGTGTCTAAAAGGGCTTGAGCTTAATAATAGTGGTGTATTAACTAGTCATGGCAGTGGAGGGCAGTCTAAGCAAGCAAAACAGATAAGTCTCAAAGCTGACCATTTATTTACCTCTTAAATATTTAAGAAACTGATACTGCACAATGTATTCTTGTTTATTTTAGATTTGCAATAGAAAGATAGAAAGAAAGAATAGAAAGAAGAAGTTTATACCAAATAGCATAACACTTCAAATCAGGTCTTTACCTAGATCACATCTAGCTAAATAACAGATCATACAAATTACATCTATAGCTTACATATTAATGCTTTATGTTACTTATTTTATCTTACACATTTTAATTATTGCAAATGAAAGTTTGCACTGGAATAAGCTTTGTGTTTTGCCATTCATTTAAAACAGCGGGCATATTAGAAAGCAAAGCTCGACCACATGAAGGTGTTTAACTCTCTAAATCATTTGTAATGATGACAGTCTTTGGTTCGTAATCCAGCCCTAGTGAGCTATTAGATTAGAGGATGAGAAGGGACCATGTTAAAACAAATGTTATATGTTCACTCATGTGTATCCACATCATTCGATCAGATTAGGAGATTAGGAGGCTGGATTCATGCATTTAAATTCTTTAAAGGCAAATGGTGGGTTTCCATCAGACATTTAAACGCCCATGGAGGGAATTGTTGTGGTGAATATCAAATGTATTTTTTATACCCGGCATATGAACATGATATGTGCTGTCCACTGGCCTTCACTTCCACACTTAACCTAACAAGCTCCCCTCCCACTGCCTGCACTCCATGAACAGAAGACTCTTCACTGCTAAGATCCCCAGTTTGCTATGGATTTCTAATTAATATGCTAATGCAATGTTGTTTCAGAACCATTCTGAGGTCCTTATTTGGATTTGAATGTTTTTCCAAGGGTTAGACAAAAAAAATAACATTATTTGACAGAAAATGAAAGTAAGCAGCATAGTGGAGAAGAACCAGAAAGATAACTGAATAAGGACGCGTAGGACCATAGATCCTTAAGCTGTAGGCAGTGTATGAGGTGCTGGAGAGTGGCAGGATGCTAACACTGTGCAGTCATTACCCACCAGGGTGTTCAAGCCTAAGCAAACATCATATCTGCTCCTTGTTAATCAACATGTCTCCTCCTCCAGGTC
>NC_079417.1:12502970-12507970 GCF_026213295.1 Gadus chalcogrammus
GGGAGAGAGAGACATCTTATCCCACAGTGCAGAAGTCGTCCAGGCTGTTCTCGGAGGCCTGAGGCTGCTCGCTACGCCCAAGCAGTCTGTAGCGGAAGGAGACGCGGTTGACGTAGTTCCCGCTGGACACCAGACGCACCACCGAGTTATCACAGCCCATCCTCATCTGGGCTGCAGAGGAGATCCCAAAACATCATCGAAATACATTTATTCATGACGCACAACATTGGTGGACAGCCGTCTGGTCCCGAGTTGCTCTGAATGGCATTGGCATCGATCGCTGGGATTTCACTGGAGTATCTAGTATCTGTATCTATCGAGGTCAGATCTAATTCATCCAGTAGAGTTCAGTCATTTAATGTTTTAAATTATTTTATAGTTTTCATAGTTTAGGATAGTATAGTACAGTACAGTACAATACAGTGCTATGGAATAAAAGTATAGTGTAGTTTGGTGCAGTGCATTGCCGTGCATTGCAGGATAGCAGTATAGTGTAGTGCAGTATGGTATAGTCTCATGCTGTAATGAAATGACTTGGTGCGGGTGTTGAAGGGGTGATTTGTGGACTCACTCAGTCCACTGGGGGAGAAGCAGAGGTCAGCCATGGGATACATCTTGGAGGTGTCCACGCCGTTCCCCCCCAGCAACTCCACATAGTCCCCAGACCCTGTGCAGCCCCACCGCATTGGCCTCTGGAAGGAGGGTGGAGAAGCGAGGACGCTCACAACACTATTGTGAAACAGAGCTAGCATTACGCTATTCTCTGAAAAACGGGGATGTTTAATTCTTAGGATTTACTACTGACTGATTCACACACCCATAAGACTGATAAACGGAGGATAGGCCGACAGATAGATGGATGAAAAGATGGGCGGTTTGGATGGATGAATAGAGAGATGGATAGACATGTAGATGGATATAGAGACAGACACTTTGTTGGAGACAAAACCGACTGACCGACTGACAGACCTGTGGACTAAGCTCGTTGCTCTTGGCCTGGCCCAGGCTGAGTTCTGTCAGCTGCAGCTCCACTGGATATATGATAGAGAAGCTGCAGTTCCAGTGATGATGGGGCATCACCATGGTGAAGCTTCCCTCTGGGCTCTGAGACATGATGTTACAGGCTGCAGGCACACACACACACACACACACACACACACACACACACACACACACACACACACACACACACACACACACACACACACACACATACACATACACATACACACACACAGACACACACGCACACACACACACACACACACACACACACACACACACACACACACACACACACACACACACACACACACAGACACTCACTCAGGCACACAGACACACACACACACACACACACACACACACACACACACACACACACACACACACACACACACACACACACACACACACACACACACACACACACACACACATACTGATTAATATGGATAGGAATGCTATATTCCTGCCAACACGCTCTGGGTTAAGTAACATTATGTAACATAACTACACATCCTGCTGTGTGTTCGCAAGGTTTAATCTGCCTACATTTACTTAACATTATGGTGATGGACAAATTTACACATGTTGACTGTTTACATTTCAACCGCTTACAGTTGTATTACCCTTGCTGTAGTAAGTGGTGATTAATTAAATGTGTCATATTTTGAAAAGCCTTTTCATACCCCCATGCAGAGCAGGGAGACAAGCGAGACCACACTGTCTGCCAAAAGATGACAGCAACAGACTTGTCAGTGCTACAGCAAAGCAAATCCTTTCAGGCATCAATCCGATTTCCAAACCATCTAAAAAATGTTTGGCCCTTAGCTCAGATGGCATGAGGAAGAATTAAACCGTTCATTAAGAAACATCTTCCCAGAGTGCCATGGTGTTAAATTCTAGGAACAGATACTTGGAAAAGTACTAAAGTCCAAAACAAACAACATCATCAGATGAGTGTGCAGTACCGTTAGTGGTTGTTGATTTTTGTCAAATTTATTGTTATTTCGTATCGTTATCAGCTTCAGCAAACATTCTATAGTTTGGTGTTGATATTTGATGGAACGGTGTGCAAGTTGCTTAAGACACTAACATGTACTTGTCCACGACTGACGTCACCGTCTCTTTTAAGTATTTCAATTCATTTTTTCAAATTGATTGGTAGCCACACCATTGTTTCAGAAAGTTGTCCCGATTGCAAAAAAAAAAAATTCCAAAGAAACAAACATGTTACACACATTATTCACACCAGAGTCAATGTATCTTTCGAGTTGAACCCATGTTTGGATCCTGCGCAGAGATGAAGGGACTCAGGGGACCCCTGTTCCACCATCGTCAACAATACTTTAAGTTATCATGAAAATACTCTGACCAAGGTCTCTGTTTGAAATTGGTTGCTGCCTTGGTAGAAAAATAAGCAAATTTTAACACAATTTGCATGACACCATAAAGGCTTGTATGCCATGGGTGGGACAGGGCATGGGGGTCCAGCTACCGCTCCCATTGTTGCCTTTGTAGAACAAGCGGATCATTTGTTTGACAACCAGTGTGGAGAGACTCACGCATGGGGTTGTGTTGTTTCTTGACAGTGAGGGTGAAGCCACTGTCAGGGCTGTGAATGCGGAAGAAGACCATGGCTACGTTCTGGGAGGACAGGACGGCGCCCCCCGGTGCGCTGGAGGAGCAGTAGTCAGTGTAGCGCTGGCGGAGGGGCAGTGGGTGGTCTTGGCTGCTCGGGAACTTCTCTCCCTTCAGGACCCAACCGTCGAATATCTACAGGGGGGACATTGTGTGTAGCAGTAGTAGTAGTAGTGATGAATGAAAGAGATAACCTGGGCCATTTGCACAGGATAAATTAGAATTCAAGATTTGTTTTCGGGAAGGTTTCTTTGTTTTTGTAATGTGGTGGTTTCGACAATATCCCTTCTGGGTCTATACAAATAAAGAAAATACAGCATGTTTACAATTGCCCGGCAACAACATGTTTTTTTTTAACTGCCCCTTGTTGAAGCCACAAGGGCCATCTTGGTACATGTAATGTTTTATTTTTTTATCCTCCCCTTGTCACAAGGGGCATCCTGGGATATGTTATTGTTTGTTTGTGTCAGTGTGTGTTTTCATTGAACCTTGTTAAAGTCACAAGGAGCATCTGTGTGGCTGTCGTTTGTTTTTATATTCCCCTTGTCGAAGTCACAGGGGGGATTTCTGGTAGGTGTAGTGTGTTTTTTGTGTTGGGTCCATGCTCAGCTAACCTTGATAAAATCTCCGGCGCTGCAGTCGATGTTGACGTCAGACAGCTCCAGACTGATGACCTCAGTGGGCTCTCCAATCAGGAAGGCAGCACAGGCTAGCTGTGGCTGGGCAGCCATGAAGGTGAACTGGCCCTCGGTGGCTAACATGTCCAGGCATCCTTGAAGCACAACAACATAGTATTATCGGTCAATAATCAATCAATCATATAGGCTGGATTGGTGCCTGCATGTTGACTCAATGGATGGATGGACCGATGGATGGATGGATGGATCAACAGATGTCATATGCATGTGTGTGTGTGTGTGTGTGTGTGTGTGTGTGTGTGTGTGTGTGTGTGTGTGTGTGTGTGTGTGTGTGTGTGTGTGTGTGTGTGTGTGTGTGTGTGTTTGTGTGTGTGTGTGTGTGTGTGTGTGTGTGCGTGTGTGTTTGTGTGTGTGTGTGGTCCACACTCATTATTAAATCATGTTAATAATGTCAAATAAATACATATAGAAAAATATGTGTTTAATAATATAGTAATACAAATCTAGACCTACACTTTAAATTAGCACACCATAAACTACGTATCAAATACATATTATTTCAAAATGTGTTCTCCATACTTTCTTAAGTAGGCTTTCTCCAGGGGCTTAGTGAACAACATAATCACCATCTGACCTACTGAATTGATTTGGTAACTACTTACTTAGGGGTCGGCGGAAAATAAAATCCTCCGATGATCTTTTCTGTTCCAAACTAAGCATAGAATAAAGACCTTCTGCAGCTTCATTATCCTGAAAAATACACACGATTTCACAAATTAAAAAACGTTCAAATTGATTATTCCGATCTTTCCTTGTAATTCACAACTTTTGACCAGCAAAGCCCTTGTACAAAGAAAAAAGTATGGTGTATTCCTTATGGGATGTCATTTTATTAATCCGTGCAAAACAGTCATATGTGCAGCGGCATGCGAGCATGGGAAAGGGTGGATTTCTCACCTCAATATAGCGACCAAGTCCCAGCCTTGACAGTAGGGAAATCAATAGGAGAAGCATGTGGATTCGTGCAGAGACCGCCATATCGCCTGTTGGACCTCGAGCTCTGAGTGAAGAAGAAACTGCGCGCGCTCAGAGGAGCTCCAGCTTATATAGCAGCGCCACAGCCGCACGTTCAGGTTCAGTTGGAGATAATTCACTAATAATACCGACATATAAAGCGATCCGAAGAATAATCGAAGAGACGAGATTTTTTTTGTTTCCTTTTTAGTCTCGGGATATAATATATAATTATTATATAATTATTTTGTAATCACAACTTTGGTGACGTGGGCGTTTGACTTGTCTGGTAGCCTCAGCATTGTGCATTTCAAAAATAGTTTTTTTTTCTGTTGTGCTGATGCTTTAAAATGAATGCTAATCCAAAGTCAGTCAATGAAGCTACACAATTTCTAAAAAGTACCCTGCTTTATGAGTCCTAAGGGATATGAGGGAAGCAAGTTGGCCTAAGTGGCCTAGTTCCACACGCCACACTTTCCCATTCCTGTAACACCATGAACAAGTTATTGACCGGGTGTGTGGTCCAAACTTAGCAAGGATCAATTTTGACATTTTTCAGAAATGTTCACTCCCCAAACCATCAAGAGACACTATGGTGTAGGGAAAGAAAGGATATTTTTCTCCATACATTGAGGACCTCTCTCTCCAATATCCAGAGAGAAACACATTTTCCAACCGAAAAAGTGGCTGACCATGTTCTTTTCA
>NC_079417.1:12517970-12524361 GCF_026213295.1 Gadus chalcogrammus
TACCACTATATTCACTATACCCCTCTCACTATACCACTCTCAATATACAACTATACTCACCCCTCTCACTATAGCACTCTCACTATACCTCTCCAGTCACTTGCCCTCTCATTATAATACCCTCAATATACCACTGTATCACTATACCAATCACTAGACCACTCTCACGATACCGCTCTCACTACATCACTCTCAGTATAACACGCTCACTTTACCGTGCTCACTATATCACTCTCACTATACCACCATAAACACTATAGCAATGTCCCTATAGCCCTCTCCCTCTCTCACTCTCATTATAGCAGGCATTGCATCTTCAAACCACAGGAAGCAATCTTGATGACAAGAGAATAAACCCTAGTCTTTAGGATTTTTGACGTTTATTGGCTTTGTCTGTATTGTCCTATCTTCATGACGACAGCTATAATACAGCATATCTGTGGTACTGATGGTTTGGTACGGTCCTGATATGCTGTGATTAATAGTCATGTTATTGTGATTAAAGTGGGGCCATTGCACTAGTTGGTAATGGAATGGAGTTGTATTTACGTTACGCATTGGAAACAAATAAATGGTTAAAAAGAAAATCTGTTCTTTGTATTATTTACAAAAACTTCCAAAGGCTATTTTATTTATCTGATAGGTCAAGAACTAAACCCAACATTGGTTTGAAAAACATATCGAAACCAGAATGCATTTCGAAAATTAATTGAATATTTCAGGGTCTTTGACCTGAGTTGGTATTTTGAGTAATTTGAGTAAATTACTGAAAACAAATTTATGTTAATAGAAAAGGTGGGGACCAACTGTTTAATATAGCAAAAGTAATATACTTTTGTTAATTATGATTAATCCTTTGTTTAACCCCTCAGAATTATAACAGAAACTCCAATTATAAGTTTACAGGCAGTGGAACTGCTTATGGGAATGCCATATCTCATCAATTACTCTCGCGTGATCATAAATTGGCCCTGCGCTGACAACGAGATGAGGTTAACACGCTGATTAATTTGGGCTGCTGTGATTTCAGTTTTAAGATGACATTTCTAATCTTTGACATAGACTGTGAGGTCCACGCAGTTTCATTATGGTAAAATGTATTGGTTACTCTTCCGGGGCTACGCGAGTTTATATACATTATACTCAACAGATAATAGGAAAGAGGCGTCCAAGCTTTGGACGGGGCTGTGTTAAACAAAAAACAACAACGATAAAAACAAAGTGTAGGCTATTGATGATTGATGATTGATGATTGATGATTTGATGATAATACAAATCAAATGTTTGCGTGAATAAAGATCATATTACTGGACATGTCCAGTTGCGCCCACGATAACATTATTAAGGCAATATAACAATATAGGCCTAAGCCTGTGTGTATGATTAAAAAAAAACGATGAATGTATGATCCTAAAATAATATGTAAATGAAGACACCCACAAGTAGACTACCTTGCGCACTTGTGTTCAAATCACTAAGTAGCCATTACACATTTAGTAGTGTGAGCCGAGAATGCAGGTGAGCCCTAAAAACAACTTAGCAATCTTTATCATGATTCGATTTTAGATTTAAAATAGTCGCCTATGTTGAGTTCCCCCCAAAGATAATGTGACTGTTAGCCTAGAATAAAAACACAGTGTAGGCCTAATAGACGTGGGTACCACCATAGAGAACAGGGCCGTTTCTTTGTTGAATCATAGAAGAAGTATAGGCCTTTAATATTGATGTTCGCTCTCTAAAGGGGTCATACCACCTATACTCAGCGTGTTCACTGAAAGTTGACAGAGCTAAAGGGTTGTGTTCCAGCTTAATGCGGTGCTGTCTGAAAGACACATTTCATATATCATGTCCACTGCTGAGCGGGCGATCATACTGACCGTCATGGTCACCGCAACGACCGTCCCGTCACGGCACTGACATCTTTACCGCTGCTGTCAGTCTCCAGTGCGACCAGTCATCGTCACCCCGGGCCTCAATGTTAGGTCTATGTAGGCCTATCTATATATAGGCCTGCATTTACACGAATTCATTTAAGCCAAAAATGATGATCCAGGTGAGGTCACTTTGCTATTAAAGCCATGGTTGTCTATATAAAGGAGCGGCCTATTATAAAGAACATACATCATTCTCATGTTGACATTCTTCAAAATCCTTTTTATTTGTCATTTAAATTGGTACAAACCCGTCAATAAGGTGTATTTGAATGTAAGATCAAACATTTAAGAAATGTGTCAGTAATTAGCACAGACAATAAGTTAAAACATGTCACAAAAAGACCAGCGGGTACATAGCAAGAATGTTTCATCTACACAAAACATCCTAAAACAGAGTAGGCCTACTGAAAATCCGATCGACTTAAATGTAGTAGGAGCCTATACTCTCTCGCCTCATGCAGGCGAGGGTTTCTGCCACCTAGAGCAAAAGTGTGTAGGCCTATTCATATTATTTGGGCACCGTTATCTTTCTAAATACTTCAAGTGTTAAATCCACGTGCATTGCGCATGCCTCAGAGAACCACTTTGATTGGCTCACCTATGGTGCGTGTGTGTGTGTGTGTGTGTGTGTGTGTGTGTGTGTGTGTGTGTGTGTGTGTGTGTGTGTGTGTGTGTGTGTGTGTGTGTGTGTGTGTGTGTGTGTGTGTGTGAAAACGTTGACTCACCTCATAGTTTTCCCTTTGACATAATATAACACAATTTCACCTGAACACAATAACAAATGAGCGCATAAAGATGCACCCACGTGAAAACATAAATACGACGATTGTTTGGTTCTCATTAATGCGGCCTATCGCGGCTAGATCGTTACAATATCACCAATAGTGGACCAAATCCTTTAAATGATCAAGATGAATAACCCCAAGTCGAGGATAAATAGCGGTTTTCTCAAATTCCTATTCTAGACGACAGTCAGTCAGTCTCCTGCTTGACATAGTAATTCAGACTCGTTCTCTCATCTTGATCACACATGGTGTTAAAATAATAAAATTAAAAGAGCCACGGGATTATGCGTGTGTTAAAAGTCACTAGGTGAAACTCATGGAAACTGTGTGCTCCAGCGCCTTGCGTCGAAGAGACGCGATGCTTGTCCCTCTCCACATATCACTGTCCGGGGAGCTACACAGCTGCGGGGAGCCCCCGTTGTTGGGTCCCGAAATAGAGGCCGACATTCCTGGAAAATGCGTCTGGTAGAGGTGGGACTGCAGCCCGGAGCCATTGGAGGACAGGCCGTTGGAAAGGCCCATTGAGTTGGGGGGTCCGGGTCCGAGGCTGCACTGTGACAAGGACTGCGGCATGCCGGGCTGGCGACCAAGCGATGGCGGGAGCTGCAGCTGGGACACCCCGGGCATCCCCGTGGCCCAACGCGAATCGTTGGCATGGAAGGAACACAAGCTGTTCTCCATGGCTGCCGCGGCGGAGAACTGCTGCAGGCCGTGTGTGGGAAGCAGCGTTCCCGGGGAGCGGAAGACATTGGTAGTCTTCTTCCTCTTCTTCCACTTGGCGCGTCTGTTCTGGAACCAGACCTATTTTTCCACACACAGGAGATGGGACCCACGTTAGCGTACCTTTCACACCGCCATAAACCACTTTGATAATCAGCATAACAGCATGATAAACTCATCTGTGGCCTTAACCTATATTCCCAACGACCAAGGTTAAAGGGGTCATGGATGATCGGACAATAGTGGAATGTTGTTAGGAAAATACATTATGAAACTAATATGATGAGATCCACAAGGTGAAACATGGTAACATTGTGGTGACTCGAACCTCTAGAATGCCATGACACAAATATCCTATGACTTAATAATAAATCAGTTCAACAAATGCAACAAATCAACAAATGCAAAAAAAAGCCTGCAAAAACAATTCATTTTTCACAACTGTGTTTCAATCTCAAATTGTTTCAGAATACAAAGCATATTTTACGTAGGCCTACCGTCTAAACACACACACACACACACACACACACACACACACACACACACACACACACACACCACCACACACACACACACACACACACACACACACACACACACACACACACACACACACAGGGACCAGCAGACAAAAACAGACACACACACATGACCACACACGGTCACAATACGCACTGGCTAAATGGCGGGAGATCTCGCCGCCCGCGAGCGTATAAAGATTTCATCATCTTCAGGCGTGATTAATGCGCGCGAGACGCCGCGAGACGGAGCCGCCGTATTAAAACTGAGAGCTCGCTCTCATTCTGTTCATTCATCCGTGAAACGTCGACCAAACCCATTACACTGGGGGGGAAAGAAAATGCAATTTCTCATTCCATTAAAAAAAGTACAATATAGTCTCGAGTCCTATTAAGACGTCGCTGATAGACCATTTTAAAGGACGCGTTAAGAGCCACATAGCATTGCGTCTATGTAAAGGCAACACCCGCAGAGGACTGTGTTTAGAAACAGCATGGTGAATAAAAGCATGGGAACATAAGGTATTTTGAATTGTGTATTAAACGAATGATTATGGTGACTAATGAATAAACTGCTTTTTATTGCTTCCAGTGGAATAATTTGCATGTATTTCACATCACTGGTTAATAACCCGTTCATTGTTATAAATAAGGCTGAAACGGTTGGGTAATATGTGATTAATTCGGCCCTCAGAAACACCTCCGTGTTCGATTATGTGTTGGAAGCATTTTTGGTTTTATTTTTAATAACCAAAGCTTTGCTCTTGCTTTGACTCAATAAATACTGTTAACATTTTTGGTTAATATTATAAGCTTTACATATTTTGTATTAGCCTGTTATCTAACTTTCAATTACATTTTGTTTACATTTTTATTATTTATTTATGGGTTATCGAAGGAGGCTAATTGAATTATTTTAGTCGAAAATAAAACGTTTCAAGGGAAATAAATAATTGATTGTCTGGAAAAATAAATAGCCTAAGGTAAATACAGTTTGTGTAATTAGGTAGGCTAATTATAATAACTCAGTTGTGGGTTGGGTCGTAGTATTTGGAATTATAGTAAGGTAACATAGGCAATATACTAACACTTTAGACTTTCATTATTGGACCATTTGGCGATTGAGCGTTTCAGCACCACGGAAAGCGCTCGTGCCGAAGATACGCAAGAACGCAACGGAACCGCGATAGGGTAAAAAATAAAAGGTGCATTCTGGATATGGTTGGTAATATATATTGCATAAGGAGGACCATGCTCCAAGCCGAATATAGGCTACACACATTTACCACTTCCAATGCATGCACATCATGGCCATAGGGTAACTGCATTGTCTTAAAATTGTGCTATTAAGAAAATAGACAAATAGGACTTTACCTGCACGCGGGACTCGGTGAGACCGATCCTTAAAGCCAGCTCCTCGCGCATGAAGATGTCAGGGTAGTGAGTTTTAGCGAAGCTTCTCTCCAGCTCGTTGAGCTGAGCCGGGGTGAAGCGGGTCCGGTGTCGCTTCTGCTTCTGTTGGTTCGACGACTGACCGGAGTTCTGCTGCTGCTGCTGCTGCTGTTGTTGCTGCTGCTGCTGCTGTTGTTGTTTATCTTGGTCTTTTCCGTTCACCTGCATGCCGGTTGCGTTGGATCCCACAGACGAGATGTCGTCTCCGGGCAAAAGAGTGCTCCCCTCTACAGAGTCCGGACCAGGGGCCATTTCCCCCGGATGCCCCTGGTCCTGCACCCCTCCCAGTCGGCACTTAAGAGCTTCTCGGTGTCCGAGTAGCTCCGCCGCATCCTTCATCCCTGAGGTAACGGCCGGAGGACAGGTTTTGAGTTTAAACAAGCCAGCACAAATGAGGGTAAAATGAATGTTAAAAGCCTGTTTGAAGAGATAGTTGACATGAACTTGTCTGAGGTGACCACCGCCAACAGTTTTAAAGATATAATCCAAATTTGTTTGCTTTGCATCTATCGCTGGCAAAACACATTTCAGCAATAGGCCTAATGCTGTTTTTGATCAACCTACGCGGTCTAGTTGTCGATGGAATTCCTCAGGCAAGCAATACTCAAACCTATCTCTACATAGGTGGAATAAATAGTTGTTCTCTTACAGTGCAGTTTGGGGCTGGAGTTGAGCGATGATAACTCACCGAGCCGAGCATCCAGGAGGTCGGCATGGGAAAGCATAGCGTACCGCTCCAGGGCGAAACGAGTTCCAAAAAAAATCCTACAACTTTGGCAATTTATAAAGTATATATCGTCTAAATGAACGAAAATTCGGTTTGTGGTTAAAAAAGAAGGTCCCTTGCATTATAATGTCCTTTAGAGCGACGGGGAGGCGCTTATTAGTTGAAAGAACCCATGAGCTTCCTCAAATAAGAGCCAATCAGATTCGGAGTTTGGAAATGGCAGCGATGTGACTTCCCCTTTACACCCACCTCGCC
>NC_079417.1:12524461-12529461 GCF_026213295.1 Gadus chalcogrammus
CTCACTCTCAATTGCTATCTCCTACCCTCTCTCTTTCTCTTTCTCTTTCTCTGTCTCTTTTCCCATTCACACACCGACACACCGACACACATACACAAACTCTCCCACACGGAGCAGCCACTCCCTAACCTTCTCCTCCTTCCCACTCGTGTAATTACTGTATGCATATGGCACAGAGTGGATTGGGAATGAGGCAAGTGTGAGGTTTTAAATAAACCTTCAGCTTATAATGAGTCAGGCCGCCATGCCTAGTTTACCTCTGATTGTGCGCCACGCTAATGAATGACAAGCCTTCCCTACGACATGAGCCCATGCACGCGCACACAGACTAACATTCAGGCATAAACGTGAACACACACACACACACAAACAGGCACACACACACACACACACATACAGGCACAGGCCCGCTCTCTCTCACACACACACACACACACACACACACACACACACACACACACACACACACACACACACACACACACACACACACACACACACACACACACACACACACACACACACACACACACACATATAAACACATCCACATGCAGGCACACCAACCTGGAAACACACATACATACTCATTTTGCACAGGCACACGTACTTAGCCACACGCACATTCTTATAAATATGTGCATACATATGTATGGATTAGGAAGATATTTGCAATATTCGCAAAAATGCATACAGGAATGTTAACATTGTTCACACACATACTCATATCATGCATGGATACGGTAGACACAAAGAGAAACCCACGCACACACCTACACACACCTACACACATACACACACACACATTGAAGATGTAATCAGGCGTTAGTTCTACCCTCCTATCAGTATAATGGAGGTTAATGAATGATTAGATCTAATAATTTTAGAGTGGAACTTCAGTTTAGCAACACAATGCATCAAACACTTAGGCAGCAGAATGATATTATCAACAACATGGATAGTGAGTCTCGCGGAAATTACAGACTCACACACACACACATAGACACACACACACACACAAACACACACAAAAACACACACACACACACACACAAACACACACACATTCAAACCAAACACACACACACACACACACACACACACACACACACACACACACACACACAAAACACACTAGCACACACACACAAACACACACACACACACACACACACACACACACACACACACACACACACACACACACACACACACACACACACACACACACACACACACACACACACACACACACTGGTCAGTCCAGTCATGATTACAACTGTGGTAAAACTAAATTGAAGACCAAAGAGAAGATGTATATATGTAATCTGCATATGTAATGCAAATTAATTACATTACAACAACATCTAACATACAAGGAATCTAACTTGGTACGATCACACAAAGGATTCAATATAAAACATTATTATGCATCTGTTGGAAAATGACTAAATAAATGCCAATGCTGTATTAAAGGCATGGATAAACATGCTTGCATTTACACCATGGTTGCATACCAATACATCATGTGTCCTAATATAATAAAATTATTTATGTATGTAATACATGATATGTAGGGCATGTATAACACGCGTAATATGTGAGATGAAATATCTTTTTACCTGCTAAATGGGTCGACCAATTTCATGGTGTTTTTACATGCAGAGTATCAGACACAAAATGGATGAACTACTTTTCTCCATAAGTTTGGTCCAGCGAGACAATTAGCACAGCAATGAAGGATTTACTGCTCCTATTGACTGTGTCCTAACCCTGTCTGCAGAGGTGGCTCCAAAACCATACATGCACACACAGTGAGGAAAGTGCCGGTGACCTAACACATCAGTTAAAGGCCAATTCATAGACATTAAAATGCAAACGTGCGCATATTTCACAATGTTAAATTTTATGATGCATTTAAAGCACCATCCCTCCAGTAGTAAATTCTAATGGTCTTATTTCCTATTCATATTATTCATCCTCAGCACCTCTAAGCAATGACATTAAGAAACAGTGGCATCTCCACCAACTTAGAGGTTGAAATAAAACTAGGGCTGTCAATAGCAAAGCAAACACACACATGTGTACGCATACCGACACACAGAAACACACATTAACACATACACTTAAAGCCAAAACAAACAAATGCATGCACTCACGTGTGCGTGCATGCATGCACGCAGAACACAAGAATGCACACACGCACACACACACACACACACACACACACACACACACACACACACACACACACACACACACACACACACACACACACACACACACACACACACACACACACACACACACACACACACACGCCCAGACACACACAAGCACAGATTGTGTGCAGATGTGTGCCCAGTCTCCTCTGTTGCGTTGTGGCCCAGTTCGCAGCCATCTCCCTCTGATGTATAACTCGTTGTCCAAGCCTTAATGTTGATTTATTATCCATCCATAAATTAGAAAAATATGTTTGAGAATTCTGCGGTGCAGCCCGCGCCGGCAGCCGTCTGGGGATTGGCTGACGTGTCAGAGACGTATATTGGCTCTCGGCGTGGCCCTTTGTTTCCCTGCACCAGCAGGCATTTAATGAGTGCTGATGGCTTAAGGTAAATGTGTTAGGACAGACAGCAACAACAGCCACAAAAAAACACCCTGCTACATGGGAGAGAGAGAGAGAGAGAGAGAGAGAGAGCCAGGGGAGGGGGGGGGGGAGAGTGATAGGGAGAGGGAGAGAAAAAGGGAGAGGGTGGAAGAGAAAGAGAGGGAGGAAGAGAAAGAGAGGGAGAGAGAGAGAGAGAGAGAGAGAGAGAGAGAGAGAGAGAGAGAGAGAGAGAGAGAGAGAGAGAGAGAGAGAGAGAGAGAGAGAGAGAACACTAAGCAGCATCAGAACCCCCCTCCCAACACACACACACATAGACACACACTCCTCCATTTTTTCTTATTACCAATATCTGCATACTGTAGAGCTTAGTATTTCTTGGATTTTTACAGAGGAGTGGTTCAAAACACTGAACCTCGATTTCTCTAGGATCTACTGTTATGGCTGATGTTCACTAGGATCTACTGTTATGACTGATGTCCCTAAGATATACTGTTACGGTTGAGGTTCACTAGGATCCACGGTTATGGCTTGATCTCACTTGGATCTACTATTAGGACTGATGTTCACTAGGATCTACTGATATGGCTGATGTCCCTAAGAGCTACTGTTAGGACTGATGTTCACTAGGATCTACTGATATGGCTGATGGACCTAAGATCTACTGTTAGGACTGATGTTCACTAGGATCTACTGATATGGCTGATGTCCCTAAGAGCTACTGTTAGGACTGATGTTCACTAGGATCTACTGATATGGCGGATGTTCACCAGGATCGACTGTTATGGTGGATTTTTACAAAGATCTACTGTTATGGCTGAATTTCACTAGGATGATCTAGCGTGGCTTGCTATCACTAGGATCTACTTTATGGCTGAGTTTTACTAGGATCTACTTTTATTGCTGAGTTTCACTAGATCCACTTTATGGCTGAATTTCACCAGGATGATTTACTGGTGTGGCTTCATTTCACTACGATCTAATGTTATGGCTGAATTTCTTGATGAGAAAACTTGTTTAACATCATAACTGGGAGCTCTGCATGGCCTTTATTCCTGCGTCTAATAGTTCTGTTTGATACTTCTCTTTGGCACCAAATTATTTTAGTTGCAAATCATGGGACACCGGTTTACTTCTCATTTATTGATGAAATAAGACTTATTATGGCACTTCTTAAAGAGTCTGATGTTTGCCTTAAAGAGTCAGGCATACTCATCTCCACACTGACTCGCCCTCTGGCCTTTGGCAAGAAACAAGCGTATATGTGCGTGTGCGCGTGTTTGACAATCACAGGGAATACAGCGCACCGAATTAAAAATTCACATCAGAGAACACAGAACTAATTATAGGTCAGGATCCAATTTCATGGCAGCAAAGAAAAACAAAAGCTGCCATGATATTCGTCTGCAGCTCCCAGACTTGTCTCTGGCGGCGGCGGCGGCGGCCGTGACTGTTGCATGCTGGGCGTCAAACACACACAGACAGTAACATTACGCTTTACGTAGTCCCGGGCTGACACTGTCACTTCACTGTCATGGCTGCAGGGCCGGCGGCGGCGGCGGCGGCGGCGGCGTTGGTGCTGGTGGTAGGGGTGGCTCCCTGCAGTGTGTGTTACAGATGTTGCTGTAATCAGAGCAGCAGCGTGAGAAGGGCTCAGCTTGTGACCCCCCCCCCCTGACACACGTCACGGGTGGGAAAGGTCATGGCGGGAGCGCCGCGCCTCGCTGATGTGGATGTCGGCGTGGCGAACGCGACATAGCAGGGGCCCGTTTGACAAGCCTCATCTTACACTGGTTTCCTTATCGTGGTCGACCTATAGCCCTATCCATCCCCCCTCCCCCCCAACACACACACACACACACACACACACACACACACACACACACACACACACACACACACACACACACACACACACACACACACACACACACACACACACACAAACTCAAAAAAAGGTATATTCAAATTATACTCCACCCTATTTTCTTGTACAAACGTTTTGTAGACAACAGTGCCTTTCGATGCAGAGTTTGAGTTATCGTGATCACTTAGCACCCCGGTGCTGTACGGCGATATGAACAATTGCACCGATTCAGTGGGACAATAAAGGCATTCAAGTGTGCTGTCTGTTTGTTCTTATTCCATTACCATATTTGTAATCATCTTGTTAGAATTTTGAACCAATTAGAGTCCTTGTCACAACATGAGATGGCCAGTTTACATCCAAAGTGGCTTCGCCCATTAGCTAGAGCCTTGAGTGCCTTTTTGCTCATCTGGAGAACAAATGAATCACCAACGGGAGGAAAAAGACACGCCAGTCAAACGCAGATTACCTTCCGGGCATAAACCTGGATTTGTTGCCCATTTCAAGGCGGGAATAGGAAGGTTGTGG
>NC_079417.1:12549461-12561961 GCF_026213295.1 Gadus chalcogrammus
TCGGCTTGATGTCCTCTCTTTGTCATGGCCAGCCAGAGGGGCTGAGACCACTCAATACTAATCAACAGGCTGGACACAGGCTGGTCTTTATCACTTTGTCCCCTTTATATGACTCCCAACCTTGGCGGCGCGACCAGTTGCCTGATTTCTCATTTTGTTGCAGTGCGACTGACAGAGAGCGCCTCTGATTGAGAGGCTCCATTAGGGATCAGCCTGAGGAAAGCTTGTTTGATGGATGAGACCAGCAGTCACCTTCAGAGCTGGCTAACAACACCTGTATCCTCTCTGTCACACACACACACACACACACACACACACACACACACACACACACACACACACACACACACACACACACACACACACACACACACACACACACACACACACACACACACAGACGCACACACTCTTTCCGCTGACATATCACAAATATAGATATTGTACAGTGTCCTCAAATGGATTTTATTGTCTTTGTGTTTGTGTCTGGGAAAGGCGCAACAAAGAGAAAGTGAAGGGGGAGACAAGGAAGTTAGAGACCACAAAGGATTCAGATCCATACTGTCTTGCCAGCAATGTCTGCTTAATATAGCAACCAATATAATCCATTATATAGTTTGAATCGATATTATTACTAATGGACAAACAATGTTTTTTTTTATTTATTGTATCGAATGTTTTAAAATGAATATTTTCATTCTATTCTTAATGGATTTTCTAATTATAGTATTGTAGGAATTAGTTCCTTTAGTTCGATTTAAATACATGCTGGAATAATTGCATTTTAGAAAGTAAATAAATTCTCCACCCTAAAAAGATTGAACAAATACCTACACTTATTTCCCATGAGAAATTATGTAAACAAATCAAATTGTGAATGAGACATATTAAGTAAAAAATACCAACAAAGTGGCAAAGCTATCAAGCAAGCTGTAAAGCAAGCTGTGTTTTCCTTACAAGTAAAACCAGTGTGAATCTATTACCATTCTGTATTTAGAGGTAACTGATTACAGTAATTACTATTACTGTATTCAGTAAAAATATGGTCAGCCTTTTCATTTCCTATGGTTGTTTAAGGGAAGGTCAGATGTACAAATTAAATTAAAGATCGCTAAGTTTATGTTTACATTTTGAAATCATGTTGGCAAAAAAGAGAAACGAAAAGACAATTATTGCAAATGTAGGTTTCTTTAGCCAAATATAAAACATCTTCTTCCTTCATGGTTATATTGTGTGCGTGTGTTTGTGTGTGCCTTTGTGTGTATGTGTGTGTGTTTGTGTGTGTGTGTGTGTGTGTGTGTGTGTGTGTGTGTGTGTGTGTGTGTGTGTGTGTGTGTGTGTGTGTGTGTGTGTGTGTGTGTGTGTGTGTGTGTGTGTGTTCACGTGTGCGTTCACGTGTGCGTGTGTGTCCATATATACGTGCATACATTTGTGTGTGAGTGTGTGTGTGCCTTTGTGTGTGTGTGTTTGTGTGTCTTCATATACGTGTATGCGTGTGTGTCTGTTTGTGTACGTGTGTCTGTGTGTATTGGGCCGCTGGCTAACAGCGCTACCGCGTGTGTGTGTTTATGTGTCCCTGTCTCTGACTGCGTGTAGCGACTGGCTAATTGCACTCAGCACTGTTATCTCATTAGAGCCCATCAGCGGTTGACATTTAAATACAGCGCTGCTAAAAGCCTCTGTGCTTATTTAACACTAACATTACCATCCATCACATCCACACGCACACAAAGGCCACGCAGTCCTTGCAGGTTCCCCTCGTCCAGGCTCTCAGCTCCTGCACCCTCCACTCCCCCCCCCACCCCCCCACCCTCCACCCCTCGCTTATTAAACACCACCTCCTCTTGATACAATTAATATGAATGAGACATTAATCGCCGCATAAATAAAGAATCCCAGCTTAGCGGAGTAGCTTCATTATGGAACGGCAGACGAGATCAAGCTAGTGCGAGTGCAGTAGTACCATCCACTACTAGGATGTGGGTCAGAGGAGACCGGGACAGTTCTAGTGCAGTAGTACCATCCACTACTGGGACGTGGGTCAGAGGAGACCGGGACAGTTCTAGTGCACTAGTACCATCCACTACTAGGACGTGGGTCCGAGGAGACCAGGATAGTTCTAGTGCAGTAGTACCATCCACTACTGGGACGTGGGTCAGAGGAGACCGGGATAGTTCTAGTGCAGTAGTACCATCCACTACTGGGACGTGGGTCCGAGGAGACCGGGATAGTTCTAGTGCAGTAGTACCATCCACTACTGGGACGTGGGTCCGAGGAGACCAGGATAGTTCTAGTGCACTAGTACCATCCACTACTGGGACGTGGGTCAGAGGAGACCGGGATAGTTCTAGTGCACTAGTACCATCCATTACTAGGACATGAGGCAGGGGAGATCGGGCTAGTTCACTAGTACCATCCACTACTAGGATGTGTACTTATTGTTTTTTGGTGTGTAAGGATTAGGAAGAGCTGATGTTGAGGGGCGCCAACCATGGCGGGTGGGAAGCTGGATGAGAGATGAGACGGAGAGAGATAGAAGGAGAGGGGTGTGAAAGGGGGGATGCAGGTCAGAGGAGCCGGGGCGAGAGACAGAGCCGGAGCCTGATGGGCGCCAAATGAACAAATTATGACGGGCTCCATTTTGCTGGATGGGGTCACCCACCCATCCACCGATCCACCACCACCATCACCGGCCCAAACCACTGCCCCCTCCAGCCCTCCTTCACTTCCCTCCCTCCATCACCCCTTCATTGCCCCGCCCCCCCTCCCCCCCTTCACCACCACCCCCACCCACACTCCTCGCCTCTTCTCTCTGACAGTTCAATTTCCCCCTCTTGCCTCCCGACTCCTGCCCGCTAATTGTGAGTGAAGCCTTATCATTGGACACCCCAACACCAGCACCCTACCCTCCCCCCCCCCCTCCTCCTCAAACCTCCACCTCCATCACCACCCACCACCACCACCACCACCCACATCCGGCCCTGGGTAGAGGAGAGGGGAGGAAGAGACATGGAGGGGGAGGTGGATGAGGCTGGGATGTCAAAATGTTTTCCGAGACAGCAAACCAGAGGCCGGGAGATGGAGGTCGCGCACAATGCGAGCGGACATTTCACCTGTGATGCTGCCTCCTCCTCCTCCTCCTCCTCCACCTCCTCCCCCTCCTCCTCCTCCTCCTCCTCCTCCTCCCTCCTCCTCCTCCTCCTCCTCCTCCTCCTCCTCCTCCTCCTCCACCTCCTCCACCCTCCTCCCTCCTTCTCCCTCCTCCCTCCTCCTCCTCCCTCCTCCTCCTCCTACTCCTCCACCTCCTCCTCCTCAACCTCCTCCTCCTCCTCCTCCTCCTCCTCGGGATGCAAGCACACAAAGACAAAGGCAGAGTGGAGTGTTTAGCGCCGTTTTGTAATCGGTGGTTGAGGATCTACACGGCTGGGCTGTAGCAAATAACGAGTAATAAGTAACAACAGGGATGAACCTCTTTCTCGTTATATATTTGTTGTTGTTCAACTTGGGTTGGCGTCATAATGAAATACGAGGAAAAAAGAAAAAATAATCAAAATTCGAAATGTGATCCATGATCTATTTCTGATGATACGCATTAAAAGTATCGACTGAGCACATTGAGAGGAGGTGGGGCGAGATTCTCCACACACAATGAATCCATGTGCTTCAAGGAACATGGTTTGTGTGTATACCCCCCTCACACCACTCTTTCCCTGCTTCAAGAACAATCTCGTCTGAGGGCCCTTGACTCTGCTGTGTGTACACAGTGAGGCGGAGGCGAGGTGTCGAGCGGTGAGGACTCAAACGGAAGGCCCCCCCCGGTCAGGGATAACACCTGGGCACGGAGCTCATCCTGGAACAGCCCCCCCGCTCTTACCCCCTCGCCCCGACAAAGGAGGGGGGGGAAATGGAAGCCATAGAAGCGAGAGTCGCTCACCGTTCATTCTTCCCCATGCGTGTAATACTTGTGGAGATCCCCCCGCTCTTTGTTGTGTTGTGTTGTGTTGTGTTGTGTTGTGTTGTGTTGTGTTGTATTGTGTTGTGTTGTGTTGTGTTGTGTTGTGTTGTGTTGTGTTGCGCCAACAGACAGCGGGACCGGCCGGACAGACCTGAATGGGAGCATCTGGCCGGCGGTCCGGGTCAGGGTTTAAAGTGGTTTAGCGGCCGGTTGATGGGTCTGATCTGAGGTCAGAATAATCGGGATGCAAAGGCAGCCATGATAGGGGACACAGGACGGAATCACTGACCCCCGACGTCCCCATCACCGGGAGTGGGATGGGATATAAGAGAGGGGAGGGAGGGGCGGCGGGGGGAGACAGGGAGCAAAAGAGCAATGGAAAAGAGAGGGTGAGAGTGAGGGAGAGAAAGGGAGCGATAGCAGGTTCATCTATATTCCAACAGTTGTAATGAGGGTTAATTCATTGGTTAAGGATTAACAAGGTGCAAAAGTATGATAGGCAAGCAGTTGCCTCCTAGAATAAAGGTTTAAATCAACCCAATTATGGCCCTAATTCCAGCTCCACAGCCCCTTCTAGTGGTAAAGTAATTGAGCCACGACACACAGAGTTGACATCGTATTTAGTGTGCAATTACAAAGGTTTCAATCACTCATGTGCATAATGCCCTTCTGTAAGCGTATGCCTTTAGTTAGCTGATAACAACAGGGGGATAAATAGATAAATACAACGATTGTGAGCAATTGGCATATGAGTAGCATTTCATCAGGGAGCATTTATTACCGTTATAAATGTCTTAATCTCTGTTATTAGGTGTCGCTCACAGATAACGTGTGTTAATACAACCATGCAGAATCTGTTGCCGGGTAACGTTATTCAAAAAGAAAAAGGTAAAAAATGTGTCCGCCATCTTTGACCTCTTATACGAAACCACTGTCCCAGAAATGTATATTAGATCAACAAACACATAAAGTCAGGCACGGACGTGTGTGCCTGAGTGCAGGCTTGGGTGAGATTGAAGGAGGCTCAGCAGGTATTAGGTTCAGATCCCCGTTCAGGCCGGATCCTACAGCGGGCTGGTGAACGGGTCATTCAGGGAGGGATTGCTCCAGCTTCTGCTACTTAACCACAAGTGTTAGTGTTGGTAAATAAGAGAGAGCACGGCGGGAAATCTATAGGTGAACCCTAAGAGCTAACCCTGGTGGGTCTTTGCGTTGGCTTAGACGCATCCCTCAGAACAAAATGGAGGGCTCTGTGATCAGCCAGATATATTTAAGGAACGACGGACAGACGGACAAACGGAGTGGCGGACAGGGCAACGCATACCTATCGTCAAGGTGAAAAGCATTACAAAATCTCAATGAATCAGTATTAAAACTTCAAAAACCGTTGAAGTTGAAACATTAAATTTGTACATTTAATTTAAACTCGATTCAATATCTGTGCTAAATTTCCTAGATTGGCCTGACCTCCAAGGCTGGCCCGGACGATCTAACAATGGCCAGAGCTAAGCTAATATGTCATCATCTAGGGATCTGATGTAAGGATGATCTTGATGCTATTAGCAGGCTAATGGCTAAATACTCCGGCGACGCTGAGGAAGGAGCTCTGCGTGGCAGACACTGAGCATCCGCTGGCTCGTTTAGCATGGTGGACATGAAGGAGGCTGCGAGATGGAGGCATGAGAGGGATGGACACACCACCGACCCGTACAATCACACACACACAATCGCACACGTGTGCGTGCACATACACACGCACACGCAAACACACACGCACACACACACACACACACACATACGTACATACTGACCTAGGCATGCGCACATGCTCACACACACACACACACACACACACACACACACACACACACACACACACACACACACACACACACACACACACACACACACACACACACACACACACACACACAAAGGCATACTCACTCAGACACATATATGTGCATGCTCACAGCCGCGCACACACACATACCCACGTGCGCGCGGACACGGTGACCCCTACACGGTTGATGAGACTGGGGGCTGATATGCGAGTCAGACGGAGCCACATTTGTAAAAAGCGATAGCCAATTACTGCAGCCCAGGCCAGGGGATAATAGCCTGCCTGTCACTGGTCTGCGTGTGCTCATATGTGTGTGCCCGTGCATGTATGTGTGGAGGCGCTGGCGTGCCCTGTGTGTGTGTGTGTGTGTGTGTGTGTGTGTGTGTGTGTGTGTGTGTGTGTGTGTGTGTGTGTGTGTGTGTGTGTGTGTGTGTGTTGCAGCACAGAGTGAATATTGGGTTCCCATTCTCATCTATTTGCCGTATATCTCCATTCCTTAGATATTAATTTGGGAGCTGTGCTGCAGCACAGGGCGCGGGTCGTTAGTGTGATTCATCTGGGCTCCAGCCACACGTGCAGGGAAAAGGGAGAGAGGCGCCACTAGATTCCTTAAAGAATTCATGGAAGGCTTTCGGGCTATTTAATCATTTGGCAAATGATGTGTACAAGTACATATAAGTAGAACCCAATGAGTACAATGGAGTGATATTGATTTAAATGGAGATTTGCTTAAAACTCTGAACAGCCAAGTGGAGTACAATAGTGTTGTGTTTTAGGATGTACAGTAGACCACTTGGAATGACCACGTTTGACGAGGTAAACACAGCAATACACAGCAGGGTAAACACACATACGCACACACACACACACACACACACACACACACACACACACACACACACACACACACACACACACACACACACACACACACACACACACACACACACACACACACACACAAACATTTTTAACAAAACCTACACTCAGTGTAGAGTTAAAGGTGCCTGGGTAAGTGGCTGTTCAGTGGGCTGATTGCCTGAGGGACAACATGCATGATCCCCAGTAAGGGCTGTCAGAAGGGGAAAGGCTGATGGGGCGCAACTGACCAGCCTCAGTGCCGTGGTTGTGGACGACACCACCCTCCTCCCAGTTCACAGGTTCTGAGTCCCGACCCAGTTCATCCCCTCTGCCTGCTCAAGGATGACGTGTATCGAAGAAAACAATGCACTGTATGTGGCTTCAGATAACAGCGTCTCGGTGAATTGCAGCATCATTCAAATGCTTTGTCGTTCACGCCCAGACCAACCCAGCGATAGGTGACCCCCAACACAGGTCAGTGCTGCCTGTCAAACACTGCTCTCGGCCCCGGGCCCCCGGACGGCTGTCATAGAGACGTCTGGAGGAGAAGTAGAGCAGAGACGGGAACAAGGAGGAGGAAGAGGAGGAGGAGGAGGAGGAGGAGGAGGAGGAGGAGTAGGAGAAATAGAGAGGCAGTAGAAGGGGCAGTTGGTTTTCTGAAAGCTGAAAAACATCAGTTGCTTCTCTGGTACTTCCCACAGACACATGATCTCCTCAAGGACTGAGCTCTGTCAGCCGTAGTGGCCAGCCACCTGAAACAGAGAGGAATGATAGACTATCAGAGACGAGAGGGAGGAGGAGGCGGTGGTGGAGGAGGAGGAGGAGAAGGTGGTGGTGGAGGAGGTGGTGGATTGTTCAAGGGAACTGTGGATTTAGTGCTCTAGTGCTGACACATGGCTTTAAGCGTGGTAGAAAAGCACTTTAACTCTTCAGTGCTTTTATCGCATGTACACACTCCATAAAACATGGGCTGCAAAATAAAAGCACGGCTCACACATACACACATACGATACACGTAATGAACATGAGCAACGCTTAAAACACATGTGCCGCGATAGCTGTTTTAGTATTAACCTTAAGATGTTTTTTTGGTAAAACAGCCACTACACCAGTGTCCTCCATTTTACCTTTGTGGAGTAACAAGAAAAGAAATCAATCAAAAAGATGGAGACAAACGGGCAGGGATAGGGTGTCTACTATCCGGTGCAATTTTGATCATTGTCATTGATCAAACAGATGAATCATAAGAAATTGATTGGATCGTAAACCATATAGCTTCCGCCACTTCAGTCTTTGGTTTGCACATGGGTTTCCTCTGCCCAGCGTCCGCAGAGAGGTCTGCATGGTCATTGGTGAGCCGACAGTTTGGGATTGAGCAAAATGGACTTCCTACAGACCTCGAGTTCCCCTCCTCCTTCGTCTCCCATATCGAAGGCTTATCACTGTATTGCGTGGTGATTCAGGCATTTCCTTCCAACATAAAAAACAAGATATAGGATATAAGGCATAATTTCCTATGGTGGGTTAAATAGCATTATTATATACAACTTGGATCATTTGTACAGCGTGAGCTTTTTGTCATATTCAATTGTACCATTAAACATTAAGCAAGATGGCATCCCCTATACCTACGTCGGAACCC
Source organism: Gadus chalcogrammus (assembly GCF_026213295.1). Taxonomy (NCBI): domain Eukaryota; kingdom Metazoa; phylum Chordata; class Actinopteri; order Gadiformes; family Gadidae; genus Gadus; species Gadus chalcogrammus. The sequence goes on from NC_079417.1 coordinate 12,557,763, forward strand.
TGCTTTTATTTGTCCTTTCCTTTCCCTTGCGGGTACACACAGCCGCTTAATAATTATTACACACAGGAAAACATCTCTGATTAGGGCTTTAATGCGAAAACAAAACAATGAGGCTACAGCGCATCCTATGCAATATTCTTCTCTCTCCCGCTCACCCATTCATCTCAGTAATAGAGATGCAAGGTCTGTAATGCTTGCTGGGAGCCAAGCATGAGATTGAGGATTTCTCACACACCATGCATTATTCATCGTCCCGAGCAACAGAGTGTGTAAGATGAGAATTACCCAGCATGAAGAGAACACGGGGAGGTGGAGGAGGAGAGGTAGGAGGAGGAGGAGGAGGAGGAGGAGGAGGAAGGACGGAAGGACTGAAGGAAGGAAGGAAGTAAGGGAGGGAAGACCAAATGTGAGAGTGAATGGGAGGAAGAGAAGGAGATAACAGAGAAGAAGAAGGCACGTGTAAAAGATTGCGCCAGCCCTCCATTTTGCCTCCCTCTGCGTCTCTCGGCTTCGAGTTTGTTTCTTGAGAAGTTTCAGAAACAGCAGGGCAGAGGAAATTAATATTGAGCCAGGCGCCCCGCACAGCACCGCCAGATTGGCGCGCAATTTACATTTGTTAGGCGTGCGTGTTGCCAGTGGGTTTGTATTCAGAGCACAGTCTGAGAAGAGGAGAGCAGATTTCAGGATTCCGTTACCAGTCGTGTCTGGCCTCCGTTCCTCATAATGAAAAACAGTGGGAAGAGAGTCTGCTTGCGAATTGATTTGTTTAACAATGGAAATGAAAGCTAGCAGGAGGCAGTGGCCAAAGTGGAAGACATGCTATCATAAATGAGAGCCAGGCAACAAGAGATTGCAAGGTTGTGGCTAAAACAATTGGGAAATTGGAACACAATGATATGGACCGTTTCTTATCAGATGAAGATGAGAAAATAATAATTTCATGTCCATGATAATGGACAAATACCAAACTGTGTGAATGCATAAAGACATAAGGATGGGCAGGTCTATGTGACAAACTTGCCAATTCAGCTCTATCAATTCAGCCTCGAAATATTACATAGACTGTCGAGCATACAGCTGCATGACTATTGGAACTGTTAAGTAGAACATGCAATATAAATTAGTCACAACACAATTATTCTCAGGCAACAATGCTTCAAGTTTTCAGTTCAAACTGTGCCAAATTTTCAACATCGCCAGGAGCCATCAGTCAGGTGCACGGATGCGTGCGTGCGTGTGCGCGTGTGTGTGTGTGCACGTGCCGACGAGCGCGCGTGTGCGTAGGGTGGATCTGCGCGGGATGCAGCCACGGTGACAGGAATGTGACGCTTACTAGCTTTTTAAGTTCCCAGTGATGAAAAGCCAGTATTAATTTAGGCTACAGATTTCATTTGTTCCGAACAGGAAAAACAATATAAATCACTTTTAGAGTGATTAGGGAGAGGGTTGGATTAATCCAGGCCTGATTAGGGCATTATGCTGGCTTGTTATGGACACAAAGGGTGACTGGCGGTAATTACTGTCTGTAATAGGAGGGCACACACTCAGTCAAGGCATAAACCACCCCATAGTTTGTGTGTGTGTGTGTGTGTGTGTGTGTGTGTGTGTGTGTGTGTGTGTGTGTGTGTGTGTGTGTGTGTGTGTGTGTGTGTGTTTGCATTTGTGAATGTGTGTGGGTATGTGCATGTGATTGTGGGCATAAGTCTGTGTGTGTGCGCTTGTACAACATCACTCAAATTGGCCATGCTAACATTTACTTTATATATGTGTTGATGGATATTTGGCCAATATGGGCAAACTGCACATGAGAGAGACAGAGAGAGAGAGAGAGAGAGAGAGACGGAGAGAGAGAGAGAGGGAGGGAGAGAGAGAGAGAGAGAGAGAGAGAGAGAGAGAGAGAGAGAGAGAGAGAGAGAGAGAGAGAGAGAGAGAGAGAGAGAGAGAGAGAGAGAGAGAGAGAGAGAGAGAGAGAGAGAGAGAGAGAGAGAGAGAGAGAGAGAGAGAGAGAGACAGAGAGAGAGGTGAAGAGGCATGGACTTTTTTATGATTATTGATATCCTTAGACAAACATATTCACTGGGATAATATAAACAGATGGCGGAGGGTGAGGCATGCATTACCCTGCTGAACATTAGAGAGCTGCTAAAACAGCAGATCGAACCATGTGCATACAGCAACATTCTAACCACACACACACACACACACACACACACACACACACACACACACACACACACACACACACACACACACACACACACACACACACACACACACACACACACATACACACACACACACACACACACACACAAGTTGGTGTGCACAAACATGCACACACGCCTCATAGCATCAATGACATTTGTTCTCCAATTAACTTGCCTTTGACTGGCTATGAATTGAATGACATTGAAGGTGTTATCAATTTGGCTATTTGCTATTATCACATGTCTATTTCATCCATTTGTTGCAGAATTTCCAGTCCTTGCTATAATTTCCCATTTACTTTTTTTGGAAAAAAATAGCCAAATCAAATGTTTGCAGTAGCTGATGCTGTATTGTTATTAGTTTGAGACGGTCATCAAACAAATCCCTACTAAGTCAATCCCTACTAAGAGGCAGAAGTGAACTAGGCAAGAAATCATCTTCAACTTCAGTGGTTTATGGACTTTATCTTGGAATTAAGGTGCCTCTATAGCTTTAGAACAGACATGACACCTAATGAAAGGTTACAAATTTAACCACTGGGCTAAGAACCTTCTCTCAATAATTAAAGTAAGTGTTACATTTAAAAACGTCTTAAATTCCTATTTTTTTATCGTTTCCTCCCGATCGGCTGTCTCTTCCATTTTCATCTCCGACCTCACTTCTTTCTGTCTTTATGGCAGCAATAGCTCCTTTTCATCACATCATTGGCTAGAAGAAAGCCCTTTAACACGCCATTGGTTCAGAAAGAGATTCACATTATTTGATAGGCAGCGATGCCACTGAGAGACCCCTTTGGGCTGTAAAGCAACAATGTAGTGGCTTACTTTATGAGCGCACCGGCCAGGCCTTTTTGCATGTTTGTGTCAAACATTTGGAACAAATGGCATCCCTAGGCTGGAACAACAAAGATAAATCTAGTCACTTCACGGCCGGGAGGAAAGCGGGGGCCTTCAGAAAGTGGCCCACTTGAAGGCGGGGTGGGGGGGGAAGAGAGGTTGCATTATTCAATTAATACCTGAAAGGAGTACTTTTTATGCAGCGTATAGAAGAGCATCCACTAGATTATTGTGTCCTGTGGTGCACACTTAGTACCAAGCGCGTACCAAGCGCATACACACACGCACGTGCACATGCATACACGTGCACACACACGCATGCATATACACACACACACAAAAGGGGGGCAGCTCAAAAACACATCTAAAACACCTACACTCTTAAATACAAAAAAAAACCACACCTACAGAAGACTATAAATACATAGAAACACAGGCTTACATAAACACAGGGCCATATGTCTGTATCTTGGGAAAAGACTGAACTCCCCTTCCATTTGGTCAAATCAGACATACAGTGAGAGCAAGCTAAAAGGCACTTTCAATCAGCGGCTCTGAGTCTGTCTGTCAATCTGGGAACAACAACAATCTCGCTGCTTGGAGTGCTCTAGTCAACATCTATTCCCCAATAAATTCAATCAGTGATGCCTTGCGCTTGTGTGTTTGTGTGTGTGTGCGTGTGTGTGCAGGTGTGTGTATGTGTGTGCGTGTGTCCGCACATGTTTTCTATTTATTTTTTATTTGCCTGTACGTTTAAGTCTCCACACATGTTTGTGTTTTTTATTTGTGTGTTTTGTATTTGTGTGTGTGTGTGTGTGTGTGTGTGTGTGTGTGTGTGTGTGTGTGTGTGTGTGTGTGTGTGTGTGTGTGTGGGGGTGTGTGTGTGTGTGTGTGTGTGTGTGTGTGTGTGTGTGTGTGTGTGTGTATGTGTGTGTGTCAGAATTACAGACAGACAGGGAGACAGGGAGACAGACACAGGCAGAGGGGGGCAAATCAAGCTCAAACGCCTTGAAGAGAGAGAGCCCTCCCAGCCTTTCAAACTGTGTCGGACGAACAGAAACAAGACTTTAAACAAGCGTACACATGCATTCACTTTGAATGCATTGGAAACGAAAGGAGTATGTGCTAAGCAGTGCACAGAAGGAGAAAAAACAT
>NC_079417.1:12564461-12639461 GCF_026213295.1 Gadus chalcogrammus
ATGGACTCAAAGAGTAAACGCAATTTCGGTAGTTTCACATTTCACCCTTGAGTGCAAGATTTACAATTAATGTCATTTTTATGAAAATTTAAATTTAATCTGAGTAAATGGTGCTTAAATGTTTAAATTACATTTACAGTCTGTCAATTGATATGATGTTCTTCACATGGTCACCCTTCGCTTGGATGAAAAATTGGTACAAAATGAGGAAAGATTTCACACGCAAAATACCTCTTTGTGTGTAGCTCCCCCAGGTGGGCGACTTAAGCCACTACTACTGAATAATCTGCCACTCTCCATCTGTATTATCATGTAGGCTATAGATATAGGCCGATTGTCTTGACTTGCATCCATGAAATATTGTGATGTTATGGCCTACTGCATATTGAAAACATTTAGATCGGTATTGTGCAAAAATCGGGGGATGAGGACACCCCCGAATATTGACGGCTATTTCGCACACTGCCATCTCAATATATAGCCATCATATATAAATATAACACTGTACTAGACACAAATGCATTTTCCACTAGCTAGTAGTGGTCATTACATTGTAGTGAAACTATTAAAGACAACACCACAGCTTTATGTTACGGTGTAACATGGCAGGCACTGCAGCTCTCAACAATGCATTACTTTAGTCTTGCATTTCTCTTCACTGATTGGTTAGAAAGCTTTCAAACTTAGTGGTCAAGCAAAAAAGATGGAGGGGCTCTTTTTACATACCTGATAGCCGCGGTTATTAGGTATGCAAAAGCGGCTAATTATCCGCGGCTGAGCCAGGGCTAAATCTTTTTGCACCAAGATGACATTTTTCGCCCTTGCAGTTGTGGAGATATAGGCCTACTCTATTTACTTTGGGTACGTTCTTTTCAGTAAAAAAGCTTTTCATAAAAAAAAAAGGAATAGAATATCGATATTTTTCCAGGTATATTACTATCGAAGTTAGAAAATCCAGTATCCCGACTGACAACACTACTAGAAACGCGATTGTGATTATTCAGTTAGACCTACAAGAAACGTGACAGTTAAAAAATACATATCTTTGCTACAACTTTGGACATTTAGTTATGTACATTTGCAAGAAATCATGCAGGTCTACATATAACTGGGCGATTTAATAGGTGTCAACGTTAGACTGAAATCACTTCATGGCACGATGGGATCGTTCGATAAATAAGTAAACATAGAGAAGTTTGTTATTTTTTAAACACAACATGTGTGGAAGCTGTCATGTCATGTGTCATGTGTGGAACAGCAGACTCCCCCCACTGCCCGCCGGGAAGGGAAATACCACTGGTTTCCCCTTAACACCCCCCTCTGCTGGCCGAGAAGGGGAACTACTACTACTGGCTCCCAGCTGTTGGAGGGATGAGAATCTCGTTCCTTTATGAGTTAGATATAGATCCAATCTGACGAAGAACAACTTTAGAAAAATCCAATCCTATTGTGGCGAGCAGAGTGGGAAGGACGAGATGGGAGCCCAGGTTCAGCAGTTACACAACTCTCGCGCCCCTTACAACGCACGACTCCCGAGAGTTGCTTTTATTGAATGCACAGACATGAAAAAATCAAAACACACTTAATGTAACTAATTAACAGACACAGCAGCAACGCTAACCCACCATAGCGATAAACAAACCCCACACAATGTCCCCCTCCCTGGTTGGGACGCCGTCTCCCAACAGTCCGCAGAAGTCCTGGGGGTGTGGTCAGGGACCACCTCCATCGGGGCCCCCACCAGGTTCCGCTGTAGGGGGGCTCTGGAGCGCCGTTCGGGCACCCCATCCTCCGACGCCTGGTCTTCCGACGGCCACGCTGGCGGCTTGGACGAGGATGGGCGGCACGCTGCCCCGTCCACCCGCAGTCCTCGACCAGCCCCAACTGCCGACACTGCCGTGGCTCAAGTTCAGCCCTGTTGTGCACCCACACCGCATGGGAAGCCTCAGCCGTCTCGGTGGCGGGAAGGGTGGCCATCCGGACCCCGCCCTTCCGCTGCCTGGACTTGACCCCCACGTTCTTTGTGCCGGGGGGGAGGGCTGTCCCAGCCTTGTCCACGGATGCACCACCGCAACGGCGGCAGAGCTGCATCGAGGGTCCGGCATCAGTCCCAGCAGGAAGGTGTGGAGCGCCAGGGCCTCCCGTACAGCCGGGGAGAATTCCGGGAAGCCGCGTCGGGTCAAGAGCTGGACGTCAGCAGCGGCTCTGGTCGCCGAAGACCCGTTCACCGAACCGCCTCTCCTGTGCTCTGATCAGGGCCTGAAGGTCTCGCTGGTCCGCTTGGTGCAGGTCGAGCAGCACCTGTGCTGCCGTCCCCTCCAACGCCAGAGCAAGATGGGGGTCCTCCTCGGCACCCCAGCCATTGTGCCACTCTGCAAGCCGGAACTGGGCCAGGTATGGCTCCAGCTGCGTTGTCCCGGAGAACTTCAGTAGCCAAACCGCTGTCCTTGCCACCAGGGGGCGGTGGGCAGTAGTGTTGGCTCATTCGTTTGCGAACCGGTTCGAATGAACGAGTCTTTAGGACGAACAAACCGAACCGGTTCGTTTCTCTCGTTCGTTCATTCGTCTCGTTCACCATTCGATTCCCCGGAAACTCGACTGAACGAACGAACAAGTTTCCGGTAGCACTAACTCCACTGAGTCTGACTGACTCAGCTGAGAACCGTGCAATGGCGTGCATTCCATGATGCGATTCACCGCTGCCGGAAACTAGGCTGATTCGAGAACGACTCCTCCACCGAGTTTCCGGTGAATCGATTCACCGGAAACTCGATAGCCTATTATTTGTGTTGCAGTCCTGTCTGGATTATGGTTGGATCTGTGCTTGCTGACCTTATTAGGCTATAACCTATTGTGAGCGAAAACCAATTCAGTTTTCATCATGCAGACTGTGCCTTTTCAACTTTAACTGAAGTTAAACTTGTGTTTGTATGGTTAGACATTAGATAGCCTGACGTTAAGAAAATATGTAGGCTATCTAATGTGTCTTATTTTTCTTGGGGTTCATGTTGGGCGTCGGTATCAATTTATAGCGGGCTGCGGAATGTAAATCGTGCTAGTTTCGGAAGACGAATCAGAAGCGGTTTTAAATATGCCAAAGACAGGCGGGTGCGGGTTTGTGAAATAAGACCCTTGCAGGACTGACCAAAAAATGGGCAGAATAATAATAATAATAAAGATTTGAATATCTAGAGCGTGAATGCTGATGCAGCATTAACATTAATTATTTGGTGAATTTTTTAGGGAAGCAAAGAATATGTATGAGCAACTGTTAATGGTTGCCAATATAAGTAACATTATATATTATTCAACATTTAATAGTAATATTCCATTATGAAACAAAGTTTTGTTGGCTGTAGTACTCACTGGTAATCAATAGAGGGAGACATTGGCTTACCCGTAGGGCCGCAGCCAGAATGAACTCACTGGAATCAACAGACACCTCGGGACACGAGGCTAAATAGTTTGGCAGGAAAAAAGGACAAGGGTTTAATGATAGACGGGTTAGATAATGACTCACAACATTGGTTCACATGAAGATTGATGGAGCGTTCTAAGTCAAACAATATGATCGTGAAAAAACAAAAACACAATTAATCAATGATATTTCAATCAAAAGCTTTCTTAAATGTGTCTTTTTTTTTTTTTTTTTAAGTGCTAAATTATAGTCACCGACCTCTTTATGTAGATGGTCATCGTCATCGTCATCACGATCATCATCACCATCAGAAAGATGCGTCTGCCTGGTTTGGTCCTGCTGCTGCTGCTGCTGCTGCTGAAACGATGACGTAGCGCACGTCATGTAAAGTTAGGTTGCATCTCTCCCTGCCATCTTTGTGCTAGCTGCTACTGCTAACAAGTTGAGCGAGGGGGTCTTCTGGTGGTGGAGGCGCAGAGACGTGTAGGATACAGTGAGGCACATCGAAGGGATCGAACCCTCCCTGGATAATTAGGGGAAATCGTCTTCGCAGCCAAGCGATACCTGAAGGCTACACAATGTCAGATTTTGACAGCAACCCTTTCGCAGACCCAGACTTCAGCAACCCCTTCCAGGTATGCAGCTAGCATCCGCTAGGCCAGCCCCCTCATGTTGTAGAGGAGCCCACAGCTTTAGGGCTCACTAACGCTGATGCTTTTTTCTTACGCTGGTAACTGTCTTATTACGAGGACACGTCGCTGACAAAAGCCTTTATGAAATCGGTCAATGGGATATTATTAAATGTGTTGACGGAGAACCGCAAATGCATAGAATTGCCGTCTAGCCTCGCCTCAATTACATTTGTTGTGGTAGCGGTGAGTGGAGATTTAGCTTCCAGCTTGGCAAATAACATGAGATAGTGTCAACTAATCATATTCCCCCAGTAAAGCCATGATGCAGACAGCTCATACAGACGTTATGCATGTTATCTCCCCAGTGCATAATGATTTCATTATCTTACTCACTGTCTCTCACTTATGAATGACCAGGCCTAAAGGCGTCAAATAAATGTTCATGTTCTGCAGACACGTCAAGGTTCATGATTTCTTACGTTGACATTAGGGCGTGAATTAAATTTCCTGTATCTCATTCGAGAAAGGATTCGCTATTGCTACCACTTTAAAATGCTGAGCTGATCTGATCTACCCATACATGTTGTGGCTTTGGGCTGCTGTAGCTCTTCCGACTCGGAATCCAGTTTGACTAATGAATGATCAATTTCCTATTACGTTGAACCAAGTAGATTACTGATATGGGACCCCTCGTGCTTACCATTGACTTCGTTCCCAGCATCTTTTTCAGTTATGATTGGCTTGTAGTTAATTGATCTGCGTTCAGTGCCCCTCCGACCTTAATTGCCATTTGGTCCTTTCTACCTTTTAGGATCCCTCCGTGACACAGGTGACCCGCTCTGCCCCACCTGGTGGCCTAGAGGAATACAACCCCTTCACGGATGGCAGAACGGTCAGTCTCACTAGCTGCTCACTCTAGTCTCTCCATTTTTCTTAATACCGAATGATTTAACGAATTTAGATACCTTGAAGATTTAACAGATGAGGCCATTGACCTAGTTTCTCCCGCTCTGTTCTCTCTCTTTCCTCTCAGTCAAAGAGGACCTCTCTGAAAACATATTACTTTGGCCTACTTTAGTTATATTCAGCCACTGTCCTTCATCGTTATATAAATACTAATAGTGTGTGTGTGTCTGTTTGTTTGGTTTGTTATTGTTTTGTAGGCAGCTCCAGGAAGTGCTCCCAGCGCCGCCCCGGCCCCCGCTCAGAACACCCAGCCGGCTATCATGAAGCCCACAGAGGAGCCCCCAGCCTACTCACAGCACCAGACCCAGGTACTGCACACACACACACACACACACACACACACACACACACACACACGCACACATGCAGGAACGCGCACACCCACGCACACACAAGCACACTCACGCAGGCACACACGTGCTACACATACACAAACTTTCTCTTGCTCTCTCCCTCTCCATCGCTCTCTCACACACATGCAGTGAAACACACACATAGCCTACAAACACCAAAAGACTCATCCCTCCCTTGCCCTCCTTATCTCTCCGTTACTCGTTCTCTCGCTCATACAGTTTTGCCTTGCTTTACCGAACCAGAAGCTGTGGACTTAACTTACAGTACTCACTTTGCCCCGTAGCCCTTCAATCAGGAAAATACAGTAGATACATATTCAATACATGTTATCATATTGTTGACTTATCTTTCCCCTCTTCTTTCACACACTTGTTCAACCTCAGCTGCGCAATCAGGTAGGCTACTGTGAATCATGTAGCACCCACCGCCTCCTACCAAATCTATCTGACATAACCCCATCTACTGCAGTGATCCATGTCCATCCCATGACTCCCTACAACCTGAGACTTAAACAGATCACTGCTTGATCAATTACCACGATAGTTACTTTTAACTGTAGTTTAATAATTGCCTCTGTGGTGTTTGTGCTTGAGGCTGAGTCTATTTAAACTAAAAGATATGCTTAAAGATCAAAACGGTGCAAAGGTTGGCATTCTATACCACTAGTTGTTGTGCTGTGGTATTTATTTTACTTTCTGTCTTTCTTTTGTAATCACAAGTCCCACAAGACAAGCCTATCTCAGTTTGGGCCAAATGAGCAAAACCTTCTACTTCCTTGAGCCATTTGGTGGATTTCATAAATATTTCAACACAATCTAATCCACAAGCTTACCCAATGCCTAACTCTAATCTTAGATATATATTTGTTCAGCGCTTCCACCATATTTTAGTACCTAGAAAATAACAACCTAAAGAAATTCATGTTTAAACAGAAATATGTATTAAGATTACAGTTCAAAATTCCAACGTTTTTCCTTCTCAGAACCAGCCGAAGATCCTTGTTCAAACGTAACATCATGTTTGTATGTTGGGCTTGGGCCGGACCTACCAGGCGTCCATGCTGACTTTGGGGCTAATGTGTGTAAACTAGGACCAGGTTTGGGCCCAGGCAGAACTGCTGAGGAGACAGGAGGAGCTGGAGAAGAAGGCAGCAGAGCTCGATCGCCGGGAGAGAGAGCTCCAGTCCCATGGTGGGGTGGGAGGTGAGTGGGGCTGCCTGGGGACATCATGTACCACAGTAGGGCGTCAAACATCATAGTGTAACGGAACGAGATTGGGTATCTAAGATAGATAGCAGAGGTAGGGTTGTCTTTTTTGTTTTGTGACGTTGGTATTGGCACAGATGTAGAGCTTTTATCTAAAACGCCACCTATGTGAATACAAATACATTGGGTATCTTTGTGTGTGTGTGTGTGTGTGTGTGTGTGTGTGTGTGTGTGTGTGTGTGTGTGTGTGTGTGTGTGTGTGTGTGTGTGTGTGTGTGTGTGTGTGTGTGTGTGTGTGTGTGTGTGCGCGCGCATCCGTCAGGACGTAAGAACAACTGGCCACCGCTGCCGGAGAAGTTCCCGGTTGGGCCATGTTTCTACCACGACATCGCCGTGGACATCCCTGTAGAGTTCCAGAAGACGGTCAAAATCATGTACAACCTCTGGATGTGTGAGTAAAAGCAGCCCGTCCTCCCTTCTCTTCAGGGGAACAGCATTATGAACTGAGTGAACAGTTCTGTCATGAATACAAGAGAAGGTGTGCTTGTGAATGTCTTTATAACAATCTATAAAAAATAATTTAAAGCCATAATATTCTAGGTAGAAGTTGTTCTGCCATGCATCTTAAAGGGTGAAACATTACCGAAATCCGACTACGTAGACCCCCACGAAACAAGTGATGGAATTCGTTGTAACAAAAAAAGTGTTTTCACGCTTGTTGAGTGTTTTTTTTTCTCTCCTCAAAACATTATTCAGTCCATAATCATCAATGGAACAGCAGTGCATAACACCTTAATAAAATGTGGTTCTCATGAATCTGTAAAGCGACCTTGACTGTGAGGAAGGCGCTATATTAAATAAACGTTATTATTATTATTATTATTATTAACGTGTCGTTGTTTTCCACACAGTCCACGCAGGGACGCTGTTTGTGAACATGTTTGGCTGTCTTTTCTGGTTCTTCGTGGACGCGTCGCGCGGCGTGGACTTCGGCCTGGCCATGTTATGGTTCCTGCTCTTCACTCCCTGCTCCTTCGTCTGCTGGTACAGACCGCTCTATGGGGCTTTCAGGCAAGTGGAGACCCCCCCCCAACTACCAGTAATGTCCGCTAGCATTCATTGATGCAGCTGGATACGTGTGGAACAATGGCAGATTGGCGGAAGTGGGGTGTTTGTTATTGATTTCAAGGACCTACCTTGAATCCTGTAGGTTCAAGGACCTACAGGATATTCTTTTGTTTTTGCTTGAGGCGAGGCAGGTTCATTTATGTAGCATCCTGCAAATACAAAGGCTTTTCATAGGCAGGAATCACATTTATAAACTTTGCATAACAATATAATAAAACATAAATGTAAACACAATAGGATATTGCCATCTCTGAAGTCGTTAAGATGGATTACTAAAAATCATACCTTAATGCTAAAGACACATTATTTTAAAGACAAGAATCAAAATAAACGTTGACAGGCTAAGGTTAGTTTATACATCGGTATTATTGAGTAAGAGTTCAATGAGCTGATAAATGCTTGTGTACTTTGTTCCCTCTCTTAAGTTGCCCACATTCCTCCTTTCTCCTCAGGAGTGACAGTTCCTTCCGCTTCTTCGTCTTCTTCTTTGTGTACATCTGTCAGTTTGGTGTTCACGTGCTACAGTCTATTGGCATCCGAAGCTGGGGAACATGGTGAGTTTGTTGGCGTGCTAATTATTGTCCACTGTATTTTGGCGGTAAACCCAGCTGACAATTTGGTCACACACTGTCGCGATGGCTTTGATCTTATCCTGGATGCACTACACATCTGCTGTGTCATTGGATTCACACTCCTGTTGTGTGTGTGTGTATGTGTGTGTGTGTGTGTGTGTGGTGTGTCCGCGTGTGTATCTTCCCAGTGGCTGGATAGCGGCTCTGACAGGTCTGAACACCAGTATCCCGGTGGGCATCATCATGCTGCTCATCGCCGCCCTGTTCACCGCCCTGTCGGTGGGCTCCCTCATCATGTTCAAGAAGGTAACACACACTCTGTAGTTCAGCCCGTCAGCATCCCTGCTCTGTCCCTCGGTGAGCTAGCTATTGAGTAGGGTTGGGGGGGGGGAATGGAGGACGCTAAAGTGTGTTGCATAGCGACCGTCATGCATTTTGAAGGCAGCCAGGAGGGACTACTTTTTTGTATTCTTTCAAAAAACAGCTATTTTGACTTTCTTGTTTTTTTTTAAATGTAGTGTGTCTATGACTTTCGTTTTGCCATAATAGTAACCGTTGTATAAAAGCAATGGATCACTTCAGTCAGTGGTATGTGCAGTGATGTAGTCTACGTGATACGCAGGTATACGCCGTATACCCACTAGGAACGCACCAGGATTTGCGTATACCCACTTAAAAATGTGCACGGATACGTATCAATGGAGTTGTGACAGATCTTTCACTTCTGTTTTTATTTTTCGCAAATACCGGTTGGGTATAACTGCAATAAAATACTCTAAGCAGGTGAAGTTATCTCCTTCACCATTCATAAAATTCCCCCTGCGCGCTCGCGCTCTGCCCTGTCTCTGTTATGAAGCGCGAAGCTGCCCCTGCATCTCTGCACGTTAGTTGGCGGGCCGAGCCCCTCCTTCTCGCGTGTGTGTGCGTGTGTGTGTCCAGTCCTCCCATATTAATGTGTAAACCACATAACAAGTAGTCAACAGAAGACAATGTTTTAATCCCACTTTATATCTCCTTGTTACTTTTAGATGAGAACCCCTGGCCAGCCTTTCGGACTGGGTGTCAGGCTAGGGAATTTAAAAACAGGCATCCTTGGTTATAGAGTGGAGGGAAAAAAAGTTAGCTAAATGTCAGCCAACATACAGTTGGTATACACAATTGAAATTCATAATGTTAATCATTATGCAAATGAGAGTATAGCTAATTCATGGTCATTTTTTAGGTGCAGTAATTTCACACTTTTACACAATTCAATTACTGTATGGTATGTTAGATAACAACAGTAAGAGCTCAAATTAGAGCAATTGAAAGAGTGAAACATTAGTCTCCTGTCATCTCCTTCTCATGCACTGGTTAGCCATGGTTGTAAACAGTTCATTAAATTATTTTGAGTAGATTTTGTCCTTGTTTAGCATGTGCTATTGCTACTATAGACATACAAAGGACAACTTTTCATTTTTGTCTTCTATTTGTTCATACTGTTATTAAAACTGATAGACCTACTCAGCTTTCCATGATTGTTGATAATCGTTATACTCTTAAATCAGCGGGTGAGTGTGGTGCGACACCCCATAAGCGCCACACACGTACACCTACCGGTGGGACGGGTTTGTAGGAGGCTGGGAGGGAATCATCACAGTATACCCACTACAATAAAATAGACTACACCACTGGGTATGTGCTCATTATACCACTGTGAAGGGGGTCGCCGGCCCTCCGTTGCGCGTCGGGGCCGGACAACGCCCCTTATCAGTGGTATAATGAGCACATACCACAGCCTTTCGTGATCTATTGCTTAAACGTAAAACCTCGACATTTCCACCGTCGACCCGCGTCTCTGTCTCCCCCTACAGGTGCATGCGCTGTATCGCACCACCGGCGCCAGCTTCGAAAAAGCCCAGCAGGAATTCGCCACCGGGGTCATGTCAAACAAAACCGTCCAGACCGCTGCTGCCAATGCTGCCGCCAATGCTGCTAGCAACGCTGCCCGCGGCGCCTTCAAAGCCACTCCTTGAACACTAACACTAATACATGTACACATCCGCACACACTCTATAACTAACATTAACACATGTACACACAGACACACAAACACACATGCAAATACACTCTTTAGGGCTGAAGATGCACAACCCTGGTCCCGTATATGTCCCGAACATCCAAACCGTTGCTCTTATGCTGAAGAGCAAAGTCCTTGCCTCAAACTATCCCTAGCCAAGCTAGTGAGCTAAACCACTTTCTCCCGTGTCAAATCATGAGTTCAGAGCCAGGGCGGTCCACCTTCACCTAGAACCAATTAGCACTCCCCCTCTCCCCTGGTGTCTGGGATGAATGCTGACTTACTCCTAATCGTCCGCTCGGGGAACCCTCTGCTTCTCCTGACTGTGCATGGATTTTGTAAGCGTTTGACTTTACTGTACTCGCACGGTTGAGTCCACCTCTAAGATGTACGAGCAGCCGATGTCAACATGTATGTGTGTGTTTCATTGTCATGATAACGTCCCGGGCTTCTTCGACGGACCAATGGAGACGGGTCATCTGACGGTGTATGTTTTGTTTTGTCTTGCTCATGTACTGTGTGTGGGTGTGGGTGTGTGAGTGAGCCTGCGCGTGGACGTGTATTTGGCTTTTTTTTAAAAGAGGAAATGGTGGAACTGAATGAGTTTTATGAGTATCCAGTTGATCGTTGTGATGTTAAAGATAACGTTTATCTTGTGTTTTGAGTGTTTCTGCCACACTTGAGGAAATTCGGACAAAAGTCACTGCTCCGAAACCAATTCCGATATTCAGTATCCGCATTGTTACAGTTAATGGAGCAGTAGCCTTTTCACCTTCAGTTTAATCCTGGGAATGATCAAATAGGCCGGATTGCTTAAAGGCACGACAATGACAAACGCATGGTTGGCAAACTAAAGTTGACGACATCAATTGGTTTTGCCACATTTTAAGGATAAACCACCACATCGAGTCTTTCAGGCTGCTTGCTGCTCTTTTAGTTCCCTTCTTTTCCGCACAAAGTGAGGTCGGAGGTCATTGCGTTTAGCTAACTTGCTGCTAAGTTAGGTCTATGTTGTGTTTTGTGCTCTGTAATGTTAAAATAGGAAACCAGCACTACAACAACACTACACATATTTAGCCCTTTCTCGTGTGTGTCTCTCTTTCTAGCTTTCTTTTTGATTTGTGGAGCGCAACGCCATCGGTTAGAATTTGCTGCTGCCATGAATCCTGACTTCAGTTGTAATAGGTTGTGGCTTATACTGTTTATCTTCTGTTGAAGGAATGGGCACATCTCTGGACCGCTTGAGTGAAACACATATCTTCCAGTGAGATAATCATGTAAACAAGATCCTTTTGTCGAATAGCAAACGTGTCAAGATAACATTTGAACACAAAGGACCATTTCCCTCCCCCCTTCCTTTATGTTCTGGTCTGTTTGACAGCCAAATATAAATAAAATTTATAAACGATGGACAGTACACAGGAAAAAACACCACTGAGGTACATTTCATTGTACAGTAACACTGTATAGACTACTGCTAGTGTCTCTGGAAAAACGGTCATGAGGATTGCATTTGTACAGAGCTTCAGCTAATGTGGCGGTGAGTGTTTGAAGTTGTGCATGGAAAATGGCTGATGGATGTCACAGCTGTTATTATTTATGTATAAATCAAACAATATATTATAGCGAGCAAGTGAGTGTGGGCTTAGCCAAGTCAAAGATCAAAAAGCTGTTACAAATCGGAAAATGGCTATTGGCACTATGTCTTGCCATGAAGTATTTCCTGAAAAACTCATTGTGCATTTCTTTATACAGTATGTTTGTGAAATCGCCATGGTTTAACCATTTATTTTGTTAATTTTATTTTCCTTCAGATGTAATTTATTTAAATGTCATGTGTGTGTGTGTGTATTTTATTTAAATGTGTTAGGTTATGTATTATTGACGTCATAGCATTAACTAGCAGTGTTCCATGACTTGACCACCGAGGATGTAAGTAAACGTTTGTTTAACTGGATGGCTTGTTTCAAAGTGTTTAAATGCAAGTTGTTTTTTCTTCACTAAAAAAATATAATGTGCTGCGTCCTAAAAAGCTGTGAGAGACCAAATGTCCATGTCGTTTTTATTTTATTAATATATTTTATTCTCCAAAACTCATGTTGACTACAAATATTAAAGTTTACCACTGGAAAGGAAGCTTCTGGCTTTTGAACAAGGAAAAAAGCATTGTTAGCTAGCGTAAGAGGATGTTCAGGCACAAACTGGCGACGTTCACGACTGAGCCAGGCTGTTTCACTGATTGGAAGCTAAAATGATTGAAACGCGACACTTATGTATATTTTGTAAAGTTGAAACATTCGTTTCCCATCATCGATCGGTCTTAGGTACAAAGATGAAAAATTGATGCACTCGTCTTGCCTTTGTTGCATGTGGAATAGTTTTAAGTTTTCTATATTTATGGTATTAACATGAAATAAAATTTGAAAGAAAACTGGTGTTCTTTTTAAAATACTAGAGCTGTGTTACCAGTTTACTCCACGAGGTGTCAGTGTTGGTCGAGTTCATCGTGTTTAGTTACGTAATAAACAGGCCTCTTCCTCTCCTGTTAAGAGATAAAGTATGCAGTTCTCGTTATTTAAAACCGTGGAGATTCATCAAAGGCGAATCGTTTTTTTCAACGTAGCGTTTATTTATTTAAAGTACAGAATACAGAGTGGATTCCTTTCCCATGAAAAATCGAAACCTTCCACAAATGTGGATCGTTTCAAGCATGTTCATACAATATGCTTTGGAGGAATTTTGTTAATATAACAAAAGTCCCGTTTACCGTAATCACTGACTCTAAATGATCGTTGCTTCTATTCAATGGTACACTGTGACCAGTCAAAGAGACACACTGCATCTTTTGTGATTTCACACGTTAAGAGATCACGTTAAAAGCAATTATGTAGCTCCAATGTAAATTACAGGAATGAAAATAAGACGTTTAGCATTTCAACACAGGAAGATCATCACATTGAACCGACGGCAACTTTCAACAATCGAGGAAATAAGATCCAGCAGCGTTCCTTGAACAATGGGTTGCAGTCCAGTTGGAGGTGTGTCGCACTCTGACCTTGCACGGAAAACTCAGAACGCACCAGGATCTGTGATCCCTATCCTAAATTAAATGAAGGAATCTTTCTGAGAGTGCAGTGGTTACGTCCCAGGAATATGCTGAAATTGACGTGATGAAACAGTTTAAGTACCCCTGTGATCCGGTAATGCTCGCCACAGTATTAATTACCCATGGTGGGGGTCTGGTCTTCTTCCATACACACTTCACCACTTATTAAAGTTATGGGGCTGCAGCAAGTCTCACTAAATAATTTGCGAAGCTCAGGTCTTTTGAAGTGAACGAACCCCTTGCAATCTGTATATCTGAGTATGATACAGAATAGTTTAGCGCCCCACTGCGTGCTCAGAGTAAAAACATCTGGCAAAGATGGAAAATTTCACCCTTGTTAAGGGCTGGATGCAGGCAGACACACACAAGCACACACACACGCACATATCTATTTACAAAAACACACACACACACACACACACACACACACATATTTACAATCTCATGCACACAGGAACAGACATACATTGAAACCCGCCCACAAAACAACACATGCCAAGTGTTCCATTTGACACAGCTGGCAAACATTCAGATGGTGGCCATGAGTTGTGTCTTAGAAAACATCCTGACGCAAAGCAACCCACCAGGTTACATATGAGCCTTCAAGCTGGCGGTTATGAAAAGGACTCAACAGCACTCCAGTGTTGATATGAGTCATAATTGTTATTAAGTAAGGAGTGCACGTCAGATTGAATAAATGCTAGTGTCACATCCTTTAGCCCTCTCTCATGCGGAGTATGTTTTGGCACATCAGACTCGGGTCGGCCCGAGAGTACAGCCAGAGAAAACATTTAGGAGGAACAGCTCCTCTGGCCTCCTTACATCCGGAACTGTGGCTCGCTGGCCTGGAAGGAAACAGCACTTTCATCCTGGCTTCCATGAAGACTTTTCCCTATCCCCCACCCACCCCGTGCTCTTTCTAGGAGAAGTTCCAGCGTCTCCCTGGGCGATCCCCGGTTCCCTCAGTCCCCCGGTTCAGAGGAGGCAGATGAGGCTCTTCCCCTCCTCGATCTCCTCCTGCACCCTGTCGCTGGAGGTGGCCACCTCGGCCTGCGCCGAGAACACTGCGCACACGAAGGAGGCCAGGGTCCCGCCGATGGCGGCGTAGAAGGCCCAGCCCAGGGAGCACTGGGCCGGCCGGAAGGGGGAGGCCTCGGCTCCGCAGTAGTCCACCACCTTCTCCGAGCCCCAGCCGGCGGGGTACAGCATGAGCCCCACCATCAGCAGGAGGCCTGGGGGATAGGGACAGAGGTAGGTTAGACGTACCCTACGGGGTTAGCTGTTAAAGACATGGATACGAGTCTGGTTAAAAGAACATAAGAGACAGTGCAGCTGGGAATACCATGAGTCATCTCTGAATGGTGAGGAATGCATACCATAATAAGGCTATTTACCACATGACATGTTTGGAATCGGGACAACCACCAGCAACATAATGATAGATTATAGGGATGACAGGCATGGCCGGTCTTATACAGCTGTCGATGTGTGCGCACAAACACGCTGACACACACACACACACACACACACTTACCGGCAATGGCCTGGAGCAGTCCACAGATGTTGAAGATGCTTTTCCTCAGGCAGCTCTGGAAGCACAGCGTGAAAATGGACATGCACGCCACGCAGCCCAGCACCAGCGTTCCCGCCGCCAGGAACAACATGGCCCCCTGCCAGAAGCCGCTCGCCACTTCTCCGAAAGTCTGAGCGTATGGGCCGCACGTCACCGCCCGGCCCCCGATACGCAGGCAGCGGCTGTAGAGCCCCAAGGACGGCCGGTACTCCCCACCGCCAGACAGCACGCCGCCGACCCCGGATCCTGGCCGGGGGTAGCCCAGCAGCCAATCGGGGCTCATGAAGGCGATGAGCTCGGCGAAGGCCACCATGATGCTGAACAGGGTCCATAGCATGGAGCGACAGGTCACGATCACATGACACATGGCGGCTGTGACCTCCTCCGCACCGTGGATCGAGGAAACGGCCTGGAGGTGAATTCCCGGTATTGTTGTGCACAGGGTTGAGTTCCCGCTTGAAAAGAGCAACTGAATTCCCTCTCTTAGATACGGAAGAGTCCACTAAGCGTTGTTGCAGGGACTCCGCTTCCCGGCAGCTTTTTTGTGTTTATCCTCTCGGGAGTCAGCGTTTCCCCGAAGGGCCCTCGTGGTTTTCTAGCGCTGCTTCCTGGGGCCTGAGTGGAGGTCTGCTGGGCGGACCGAGGTGGCTAACAGGCTGGAAAGCAGCTCCCCTCAGCCATGGTGTGGCCCCCTGGAAAGCACACACACACCGTCATTCCAACAGGGAAGATCCTCTAAATCGGAGAGACAACAGGAGAGGACAGGAAGAGAGAAGTGAGACGAGAAGGGTGCTGCGGTTCGAGTATATATGAGAGTTGGGCGGAGGGATGAAAAAAACGAAAGAGAAGCTCAATACAGACGTCTAAAGAGGAAGTATGACCACTGCCGATTACTCAACCCCTCTGAATATGTCCCCGGGGTGAGCTGCAAACCTCAAGGCGTGTTTAACCGCATTTTGTTACAACAAGCGCCCCCCCGCACCACCACCCCCCCCCCCCCCCCCCCCCCCCCGCCAAGGAGAGTATCAGACGCAGGAGAAAGAGAGGGGGAAGTGAGGGTAGACCATTACAGAGGGGAGAGAGTGTCAACCTGAGGCCAGCTGTGACGGTACCGTGAGCAACAGTTCCAGATGTCCGTTGATTTTAAGCCATGAGTCACGTCTGAATCAACATTATACACACAGATCCCGGCAAACACAAGTGTGTGTGTGTTTGTGTGCCAGTGTGTAGGCGTACGTGCGTGTATATGTGTTTCTGTGAGAAGAAGCTGTTAATGGGACAGTGGCGTAGTTTAGTTATTTCCATTCATGTCCGTACTGATCAGGACTCGAAGCTGTTAAAGTCTTCCAACTATCATAATAATAAAAATTATGAAATAGTTTATAATGGCAAGCCCTAAAGCATGCCAGCACAGGCATTCAATCACACCACACCACAGTCAGGTTAGATTATACATACACACATGCACACACAAAAACACCCATACATACACACATGCAGACTAGAATCAAGTGAAAAGTCTCATTTAGTTTAACTCCTATCACTACTCTATATGTCAATCTATTGACCACATGTTTTTTGTAAAGGGTGCATCTAGATGAAGTGTGTGTGTGTGTGTGTGTGTGTGTGTGTGTGTGTGTGTGTGTGTGTGTGTGTGTGTGTGTGTGTGTGTGTGTGTGTGTGTGTGTGTGTGTGTGTGTGTGTGTGTGTGTGCGTGCGTGCGTGTGTGTGTGTGTGTGTGTGTCATTTGGTTGTGTGCACAGCTGTGTACATTTATACACTCCATGCATGAGTCCCAATCACACTGATTAGGATACTGTTGCTATGTTGTGTTTCTGTTGCCATGGTGACACTGGACCTGATTCAGCCTTGTACCCTTGGGAGTGCGTAAGTCCTCTGACATCATGATACAGTACGATGACATGGCCAGGAAAATATGCAGGATCTGGTTTGAATAGAGCACGGTCCTCCAGTGATTCTGATGGTCCCCACGGTCTCTCTCACACACACACACACACACACACACACACACACACACACACACACACACACACACACACACACACACACACACACACACACACACACACACACACACACACACACACACACACACACACACATATACACACACAAACACACACACACATACTGTACAATATACAGTATACACACACACACACACACACACACACACACACACACACACACACACACACACACACACACACACACACACACACCGCCGCAAAGCACAGATGAGAGCGTGAAGAGATGGTTATGGTTATTGAAACATAGATTATTGTATTTCTTCAACGTTGACATGTTTATTATTGAAACATAGATTATTGTATTTCTTCAACGTTGACATGTTTAGATTCATTCTGCAGTTACGCCTCATCTTTATCGTGGTCTCACTGCGCAACGTTGCATCTCACCTCATACATAATGCTCTCAGCTGAGAGCCATGTTGTCTCTTTATCTCATACATACAGACGACAAGGCTCAGCTGGGTAAAAATATACAGCTGGTGTGTAATTACATATCTCTTGGAGGGAGCTTTTTTAACACAATGATAATGACATATCTCTTACAATAGAATATTCTGAAAAGCGGCCATAAAACGAAACTGTTGCTTAAACACGTTTCATTCAAACTTGCCAGAGGAAGTAGAACAGGAAGTAAACAGGAAGTGACATACATGTCACACAGCTGCATTGGGTAATCGATTGTATACCGTATACTGTCACAAAGTGGGTTGATCATTTGACCATGTCCTGCTTTATGTTTGACAAACAGAATTGTATAAACAAGATTTAATACCTGATTTAGATTTTAATAAATTAATCACCCGAATGACTCCAAACTAAAAAACAACGTTGAGCTTAACTATTTCTTTAGTGTAAATACGCAACATTCTAACACAATCAGATATTGACCAGTTAAGCGAGTGAATGTAAGATTCTCTTGTTTGCACACACAGTCTCTCTGTGTGCTGTATGAGTGCGTAGCTCTGAGGTCATTGCCAGGTCTCCTTGACAGACGATTGCTCTCCTCATTGTTATCTCAGTTCCAGTTCCCCAGCATGGATGTGCAGTGATCTCCCACAGCACCCCCTTAAACAAGCATGTACATGGTTAGCCATCTAGAAGTCCATTCAGTATATTCTAAATGTGGGCATCCACCAGCGAGTGCATACATGTTTAACAGTTAAAGTGTTTGTGTTTGTGTGTGGGTGCCTTTATGTGTGTGTGTGTGTGTGTGTGTGTGTGTGTGTGTGTGTGTGTGTGTGTGTGTGTGTGTGTGTGTGTGTGTGTGTGTGTGTGTGTGTGTGTGTGTGTGTGTGTGTGTGTGTCTGTGTGTGTCTGTGTGTGTCTGTGTGTGTGTGTGATCACATTTTAAATGCATGTTTAAAGTGTTTGTGTGCCTGCGGATATGTACATATACATACCTACATACGTGTTTGTGTCACAAACCATTGTGGCTACGGTTGCAGTTTATGGTGTGTTGAGTGTTTGAGTGCAGCTGATTATAGCCCCTACAGGCAAGGCAATGTGCTCTCTCGGTTGTGACTACAATGCCCACAAATTACCAGCTCTGTCGCTTTAAACTACAGGGATGGAGTTAAACATATACCTTGTCTTGAGGCAGTCAACAGCAAGCACCTTCTGTGATTAACCCTAGCTTGGCCTTGGCTTGGCCATCACATCCACTACACCCACACACACACACACACACACACACACACACACACACACACACACACACACACACACACACACACACACACACACACACACACACACACACACACACACACAACAACAACCTTGAAGTAAACAAGAAGAAAGAGTAAAGATAGATCAAAATTTGGATTTCTCTGGCTATGTTTAGTGTGGTCATTAAATCAACAGTGTTCATCAGTTAATTGATTACTGAAATTAAAAGGTATTGGCAATTCAAATGTCCACCAAAAATTTGAGTTTGACATTTAGGGGGATGAAAATGTTTTACTACTTGGAAGAGATATATGAGCAATGCCAGATATACTATAAGTGTGTGTGTGTGTGTGTGTGTGTGTGTGTGTGTGTGTGTGTGTGTGTGTGTGTGTGTGTGTGTGTGTGTGTGTGTGTGTGTGTGTGTGTGTGTGTGTGTGTGTGGTTGTGTGTGTGTGTGTGTGTGTGTGTGTGTGTGTGTGTGTGTGTGTGTGTGTGTGTGTGTGCGTGTGTGTGTGTGTGTGTGTGGTGTGCGTTTGTTCGTTCGCCTGTGTGAGATAGAGGAAAAATATAGAGGGAGGGAAACAGAGACAAACAGAGAAAGAGAAAGAGATATGGGGAAAGCGAGTGATCTATGGCGAGGGGGTTGTGAAACGGATAACTTGGGGTGCGGGGGGGAATGATGAATACTTTCCGCTAGTTTGATGGTTATTGATCTTCTGGGAAAGGAGATAAATAACCCTCCTTTGACCAGGCCAGGGCTTCTCTGTGCGTATGGGTGTATGTGTGCATGTATGCATGTGTGCATGTGTGCATGTGTGTATGCGTGTGTGTGCCTGTCTAAGTGTGTTCCAGTGTGTGTAAGTGTGTATGCACTGGAGAAGAAGGGGTAGGTTATGCTCACCCCAGCCCAGATATGTTATTCACTCATTCATAACTCCTCAGGCGGACTAACGGAAAGGAGGAGAGGGGCTGAGGGGGGGGGGCGGGACAACAACCTCCTTACATCGCCCAGCTCTTCTCTGATGGATGTTTATCTTCCAACTGTGTGGTCT
The DNA here is from genome assembly GCF_026213295.1 of Gadus chalcogrammus. NCBI lineage: Eukaryota > Metazoa > Chordata > Actinopteri > Gadiformes > Gadidae > Gadus > Gadus chalcogrammus. Next base: position 12,584,246 of record NC_079417.1, read on the forward strand.
TTTTTCCCCGCTCTGCATTTCTATAAACACTCGCTGCTCAGGGAGTGGGGGACCCCTAAGGTTACCTCTCTGAGATAAGAATCAAGCAGAACCCTGAACCGCGGTGCGGACCCGAACTCATGACTCTTTCATTGCTCCTCCAAAGTTGCTGAGGTGGACGGATCAGGTGGACAATGGCTCGGGAGATAAAAGCAGCGGAAACACAGAGAGCGGAAACCGACGTCTGATCTTGCCCCGCAATAGTTCCCACACTACTGGCCTGGAGTGTGAGCCTCCCAGCTGCTAGGCCCAAACGTAGGGCCTTGGCAGCAGCCAAGGCCTAGATAAACAACTATGATTACATTATTCCAATGGCACGTTCACAAGGACGCCATGAACAGCATTTGTGACGCGATTAGATGATTCTCTATTTGTCATTGCACAGTACGAGTATTATACACAAAAGGAGATCTCTGCATTTAACCCATCACTAGCAGCACAAGGAGCAGCCACTGAACGACTATTATGTACAATCTGTAGGCCAACTCTGACCTACTACAGGTTTCGCTTTGAAACCTTATTAATCATAAACTCAGTCGTGATAAACAAGTGATTCTTGTTAATGATACATGGGTATATATGGACCTGTAGGACTTTAGCTGCGAGGCTATGGCTGTTAGTCTGTGTGGCCGTAAGCAGTTTGAGGGGGCCCATCAGGTCGTACAGGAAGAGTAATTGGTTGAAGATACGGGCCAAGGCATTGGTCACATGCCAAGGTAGTGAGGTAATGGGCAGACAGAATCAGCCAAGCGACTGCCTGCTGTCTTGGCCAGGAGACTTTGTGGACAGAGGCAATTGGAAGAGAGTTGAGGAGAGTTCAAGTGGTGTTGCGTGTGAGATCAGAAAGAGGAAGAGGACCTTGATTGCACTATAAGAGAGTCATTTAAACCGAAGTATCACTTCCCTTAAAAATCACAGACATTTGAACTTTGTCCTTCTGGAATGGGTGTCAGCTGAAAGTAAGAGGAGGGAAAATACCCAATTGAAATTGGGGTGGAGGCCATGGGTATTCCCCACCCAGATCAGGTGACATCAAGGTGATCTGGGCCAGGGAGGACAGTATTAGACCCTACTTGTTGGTGGGTTAACTCTGAGACCCCGGGCCAGAAACCTCAAAGCAAGGCCGTCTTTTCCTAGAGCGCTGGGGCCCAGTGCGGTCGGGCATATGGACCAGCTGGAGGGGAGAAGCCCTCAGACCACAGCCACATGAGAGCCCCTCATTTACTATCTAGAGGCCCCTGGAATGGGCACTGGGCTGGTCTGGTGCTGTACACAGCTACCCAAACAAGATCGTGGCCTGTGGGCTGTGCAGGGCTTGGGTCACTAAGATCACAGTCCTGTTTCATTTCCACTCTTGTGTTTCCAGGAAGGAGGGAGACCAGAGCGATCCTGCCGGATCACAGGAGCGATGAGTTTAGCGTGATAGCATTCTAGGTCAGGCAGGACTAAACGTATCCCTTCCTCATAAAAGAATGCAGAGCACCGTGTGGCTCAGGGTGGAACCTGGAGGGAAAGGGGATTTGCAGCAATGGAAGGTAAACCAACGCAGCCCACATAGCGGATAGAAGAAAAAGAAACCACCATAGTCCACTCTGCCGACAAGCCATCTTCTGTCAAGCTTCGTATGATCAACGCTCAATATTCAGTCCTAAACGAAGGGCTGGTTCTCATAACTAGGGCACTTGAAGTGAGGACCACGATGGCAATGTTATGATAGACTCTGTTAACAACTTCTGATGGTCAAACCTTCATCTCCGTTAACTTATGTTCTCCTGACACTCAATGAAGCTTCCTTTCACACAGAATGAAGGGATGTGCCTCTCGGAGCTCTTGAAATCCAAGCCATAGCCGAAATACACTTCAAAAGTGTTAGTACAAAGCCTATCAACAAAGAGACATTAGATGACATACAAACACGACTAATGGGCTGGGTGTTATATTCCCCGTGGTCGCCACACCTACTAAATCCCCTTAGGGAAAAGTAAATCCAGCAGCATCTACCCTGCTGGTTCCTACCTAATACAAGTCGCTATACACTGAAAGATCAGACAGACAATGGCAAGCCAGTCAGAGTGGGGGTCGTATGAGAGAGAGAGAGAGAGAGAGAGAGAGAGAGAGAGAGAGAGAGAGAGAGAGAGAGAGAGAGAGAGAGATAGAGAGAGAGAGAGAGAGAGAGAGAGAGAATAAACTTGCATTGCGTATAACGTTAGTTCCTTCAGTATACACAAAGCCCCACCAAGCCTGAGTATAATAACCCAATCAGGGTATGTCTGCTCAAGAGCTCTCTCACTAACCATAACCATGTGAGTCAGTGCGTGGGTAACTCAAGCCCCCGGCACAGGAGTCTGAAGAAAGACTTCCCATAAAAAGACAGACACCACACAGGCCTCGTAAGCTTGGCTGTTGGGTGACAGCTCGGTTCAAATGCAGGCTGCACATTCAGACAACAGTCATCAAACTGTACGAAACGACCCAAGCTGTTTGGAGCATAACATCGCAATAAATATTGAAACCGCCGCTTCTTTGATGAGATCGACAGATCATTGTTTAAAATACAATTAATGGCGTTAGATGACAGAGGCTGTGTGCTGAGCTGGTAAAAAGAAATACTGTAGATGTGTTTGAACTCTACGGTGGGAAATTGCCATTAAAAAATACAGCCCGCTCTTCATACATAAAAAAAAAAAAGTGTTTTTTGACACCCTGCAGTCTCTTCCAGGGCTTGATTACATCAAAATGCATGACTTCCTAAAAGAAAAACCCTGAAGGAGTTGTCTAGAGTGCATAGATGAGTGTGTGTGTGCATGTCTGTCTGTGTGAGCGTTGCTGTGTGTGTGCACGTGTGTGTGCGTGCATGTGTGTGGGCATTTTTGCATGTGTGTGCGTAATTGCTTGTGTGCATGTGTGCGTGTAGGTGTGCGTGCGTGCTAGCTCATGCATGTGCCTGTGTGTGCGTGCATGTGTTTGTGGATGTGTGTGCGTATGTGTGTGTGTGTGTGTGTGTGTGTGTGTGTGTGTGTGTGTGTGTGTGTGCATGTGTGTGTGTGTGTATGTGCATTTGTGTGTATGTGCATACGTGTATGTGCATGTGTGCGTATGTGTGTGTGTGGGTGTATTTGCATTTTAGTGTATGTGTGTGCGTGCGTGCGTGCGTGCGTGCGTGCGTGCGTGCGTGCGTGCGTGCGTGCGTGCGTGCGTGCGTGCGTGCGTGCGTGCGTGCGTGCGTGCGTGCGTGCGTGCGTGCGTGCGTGCGTGCGTGCGTGCGTGCGTGCGTGCGTGCGTGCGTGCGTGCGTGCGTGCGTGCGTGTGCATGTGTGAGTTTGCCAGCATGCCATTGGCCTGAATAAGAGTGGGAGCCTCTTGATCTGTCGCAACTCCGCTCAACGGAGGGAAACACAAAGGCATGTCGGTACTAGTCCCACCCTGGCTCACACTCTTTACTCTGAGGGGCATGCAGACAGCAGGCCATGGCTCATTCCTTCCTGCCCAGAGACAGGCTAGTGTGGCCCCTAACCCATTCAACCTGCTAGGCCCCGCCCCCGGCCCCTCACTGCTCTTGCTGACTCTACAAGGGCCCCACATTTTCTGACTCTCAAAGCCCCGTTGGTGACCCTCACATTTCTGGCTATGAAGTGAGGGGGCCTCACTCTTTGTGGGCTCCTGAAGCCCTCCTCACATCCTCTCCTCTAATCTGTTTCTAGAGGGGCCACTGTTTCCCTCTACACGCCATGCCAACGTCCACTGGCATATGATGGCAGTGGGATCGGCAAATGATAAAAACACACAACCATTAAACTAAAAATGCAAACTGACGTTCTTGTTCCCTGCTGTAGACCAAGCTTGTGAAATTTATCTTCAGTTTTGACAGCTCGCTCTGATGGATCAAACCCTGAAATTCTTTGCAGTCTTCGTTCGATTTTTCCTTCTCCTTCTATTTAACAAGGTGGTCCACTTAGAACACGTGTAGAAAGGCACTACAATAGCTTATACTATGTAGTGGGCCCACCCAGAGGGGCCCACTACCTCACTTCAAGGACACTAGCAGCACTTTAGCAATGCTAATGGTATGATGATACACTGACCAGGTCGTTGTGGTGGACTCACACAGGTATGTGTGGGTGACTCAATCCCCCATGTGGTCTCATACCCTCAACACACTGTCTTACACTGTAATTATCCATGTGGATTTAGTGGATAAAGATCAGATATTTTGGGGGAGGGAAAGGTTAAGAAAGAATGATGAATCCTTCCCCTCTGCCAAAGCTGTCAACACGACATGGGTGTTAAATGCACAATAACATGAGCACTGTGATGAGAGGCTCCGACACAGGGTTAGGGTGGTACTCTTTATGGGCTACTTATCAATGATTTCGGCAACAGACTTCACCTAGACTGCGATACATTCTGATCATTTTTCCCGTCTTTATTATAGAACATGGTTTAGAGGAGGAATGCTGTTATCCTAGGGAATACAGGATTGCTGAAGGACAAGGGATTCAAGGTTTTGAAGCAAGGTGCACAATACTCTGACCTACAGTTCAACAAAGACGTGTTGTCACTGATAAACAAACTAACCAACACAACAAGTACCCTGATGACACATGCAAACTATATCAGAAAGAAAATCCAATATTGTTACACTTGAAACGCAGTAGGCCTACGCTAAGTGTGCCTGCGTGCGTGCGCGTGTGCGTGTTTGTGTGCGTGTGCGTGTGTGTGTGTTCGCGCGCGAGCTACTGAAGAAGTAGCTCTAATATTTATTACTGAATGCGTTGTTGTATTTTAATAATCCATCAAAATGAATCAGGACATTATCAAAGACAAATTTCTGAACTAAACCCATTCACTTTGAATGGCATCGCCATTCAAAGTGTTTACTCCTTCACGTAAAGCTGCTGTAACGTTTTACTTACGGATAGCCAAGACGCCGAAGACGTGGTGGGCTCGGGAGTCAAAGGCTCCTTCTTCCAAACGTAGCGTACGTTGTCTTCTTCAGTCAGGCTCTCCGAATCCACGACTCATTCAGAGAGTTGCCAACTCGGTCTTGGGACTTTTTTAGTTGGCTATTCTCTTAACTCCCCACAAAGCCATCCCACATCTGACGTCGTCCTTTCTCTTTTCACCTCCCTTTCTCCTCCGGCGTTTCCCCTTCCCTTCCCTTCTCTCTCTCCCCCCCCCCCCCCCCCCCCCCCCCCCCCCCCTCGTTGTCAGGAGAGAAGAAAAGTTGCATTGATGACACATTCCTGATTTACGGACCTTTAGAAACGTTTATATGGCGAAGCTGTAAAATAAAATTCTTAATGAGCTTTGGTTGTATGTACTGTGGCACGGCAATGAATACATCTAAGTATGACGTTTATTTTGCAGTGTTTAGGTTCATCGGTTGAATGTAAATTGCTAATACGCCAGTAGAAGTACTTTCGTTTAGTCAAAAGCAATTTCAAACAGCTATCAATGTTGAGCAGAACAATGTGCACTGTAGCATATTAACCAATTCGATTATACAGTAATTTCATAATGCACAAATAGGCCTAATGGCTAGATTGTTTTATTGAAAAATATTATTAAACCGCCTATATTAAACTGTAATTAAACTTTAATTAAAGAAAGCAAAATGGTCTATGTATGCGGTGCATCTATTCAAATTTAACTTTTCGTTCTTAAACTACTGTTAATATTTTCCTTTTTATCGACTATATGTTGAGAAAAAAAAAAAAAATCACATACACACACACACACACACACACATACATACATACACACACACACACACACACACACACACACACACACACACACACACACACACACACACACACACACACACACACACACACAAGCACACACACACACACACACACACACAAACACACACACACACACACACACACACACACACACACACACACACACACACAGAGATACTCTCCTAAATACACTCCTTCTCCAAGTTCTCCCTGGGCCACTGGCTAAATGCTGATCTCTCCATGAGCAGAAATAGGATTGGGTTTATCTGGTCTGGTTCCTGCTATAAGACCAGCCAGGCTAGGTTTGTTAGAGGCAGTGTCGGAGCCAGCCAGAGCCTCAAGCCACACTCATTACACTGTGGTCTGGGAAGCAGTGACAACTCTTGGAAAGCTGTCAGGTTGACACCATGTTAAAACTGTGAGAGGGGGCAGGCCTAGTGCTAAACGTGTGAATATCAAATTATGCAGCACCGTGTGAATGTTGTGGGAGCCTCGCTATTTGTCTCGAGACTATGTAGGTTTTTTCAGCTTTATTACATCATCAATGGGCTTTATTCTAGCGGCCATCTTGGTTCCATCTTTGCTTCATCTTGGCCCTAAATGCTCTGAATGGAACTCCAATCAGTTCTCCCACCCAGCTTGCGTTTAGAACCAGCATTGCTGCTGGGTGAATAAGGCCCCATGGGAACAGTGTGGGAGACTCTGTGGAAGAGACAGCTGGGTTGAATGGTGGTTTGGTGGTTGTGGGACGGATTTTCAAAAAAAAATTGCCATTATGACACCGCCCCTGTGTGTATGTGTTTGTGTGTGTGTTTGTCTTTCTATTGGTAGTTTGATTGTGTGTGTTTGTCTTTCTGTTTGTAGTTTGAGTGTGTGTGTGTGTGTGTGTGTGTGTGTGTGTGTGTGTGTGTGTGTGTGTGTGTGTGTGTGTGTGTGTGTGTGTGTGTGTGTGTGTGTGTGTGTATGTGTGTGTGTGTGTGTGTGTGTGTGTTTGTTGGTGTATGTGTGTGTGTGTGTGTGTGTGTGTGTGTGTGTGTGTGTGTGTGTGTGTGTGTGTGTGTGTGTGTGTGTGTGTGTGTGTGTGATGGGGGGGGTGTGTGTGCTTGCGAGCGTGCATGTGTGTGTGTGTGTGTGTGTGTGTGTTTGTGTGTGTGTGTGTGTGTGTGTGTGTGTTTCGATGAATGCGTGTGTAATAGGGATGGAAAGGTTTGAGAAAAAAAATCTGCTATTAATGTTCGGGCCATTTATGAATTGTTCAGTTAAAAATATCTATTAACTTTTTAATTTGGTGGCTCCGTAACAAATTTTTCCACCACTTTTTTCGCAGCATTGTAACATATCCTTTATCACTTACATCTGTGAACATTAATTTGAAAAGTTGCACTCAATCTTAATAAATTGTATAATGTTTTTATTGCATAGGTTGTGCTTTCTTTTTCTTCCGCCAGCCATACTATTCATTGCTGAGATTTTAAAATAATGAATACATTTTCTGCATTTATGGTCGTGGCGTGTTTCGGGGCCTCTTCCGTGCGCAACATTGCTCTTCGTTAAGTAATTGAAGCCTCCCCATCTGGTTAAATATTTTCACAACATTTTAGGTACTCCATCCTCTTAAAGGCCAGCCAACCAAACGCGTTTTCTCGAGTTTGGCAACGGCTCCCATTCACTTTGCATTAAGGGCTGATTGTGGTTCCACGTTCACGCAACGCAGTGACCACGAAGTCGCTTCAACGTAGTCGTGAATCTTTATGGTTTTGCGTCGGGTTTACGTGTCAATATGCATGTCCATGGAAAAGAGAGAACAAATAGTTGGTCTTTGTCTGTGCACATGCATTATTTTACAAGTGGTCTACTGCTAGAAGTTTTGATAATGGTATAGATTCTAGCAACTTGAAAGCTGAATACGACAACAATGTGTATGAAAGGAGGAATTAGGCTGCTAGTTGGTCGTCTTTGTCCATTCTGGTCATTACATTCAATGTCTATGATGACCGAATACAAAATTGCTCAACTTTGAACCGATTACTAGCAAGTCAAAATAAAGGTTATGGCTATGAAGGCAAAATGTACATTATGCTGCCTTAGATTTTTTGCCGGAAAAGTTGTAGATAGCGGACCAATCACACCCCTCGCGTTGCGTCAGCGTGGAACAATAAAGAGCACTTCTCACGCGATATCGCGTGGGGCCATAGAGCGCAAAAGTGTGGTTCCAGAAGTAAAAATCCCATAATTTTTCTCCATAGAGGCTTTGATTAACACCCATAAAGTCGTAACCATTCAAAAAATGCTTACCACACAATGTTATATTGTAAAACAATGGTATATGATCCTGTTGAAGCCACAAGTTAAAGAAGTTCATCTCTATTTAAAATGTTTTTTTTTATAATATTCACAATGTCATTTAAAAGCAATACACTACCCATAATCCTAAAGTGTAACATGACGTCTTTGATTGTTGGAGCTCGATGTTACCATGGCAACATTTACCGCACCCACGAAAGTCAAATCCTCAATCACTTTGATTGACTTTCTGCAGTTATTAACTGATTGCTTTCATAATTAATCAAAACATGGTGCATCGTTGGTGGCATGAGGAGGTTGAATGCCCCAAATAAACCTACTTCAATATGCAATATCTGTCAAATAGAGGTCAATCTCAGATCAGAGAGTGGTGAGTATAGCCACAGTTCACAACACAGGCTTCAGACTTGGGTCTGATTATAGTTGAATTGTATTTGATTCAATGCTAAATCCAGCAGTTTGACTCAATTTATGGCAAGAGAACGAGTTTGGCATTGGCTTGTTTAGTTTGTACTGATGCACTCATTCCCTTTCCATTACGTCCCTGTTCTGCTCTGGACGACAGATCTTCTTTTATGGTTCTGGAATTTGTTTGCATCTTATTACCTGTCAAAACGGAATATGTTTGTGTTTATTGGAAATAACATTAAAAGAGCAAATATCGGGAAAGATTGCTTGTCCAAATATTTATCTGCCAAACTGTGATTTATCTATTGTTAGCAGATCTCAGATATATTCAAGTTGATGAAATGTATCATGCTTCAAATGCCAAAATAAACCAACGTTACAGATGATTCCGGGCATTATGGAGATACATCTGAAGTTGCTAGCAAACAAAGCAGGAATAAACTCTTGCAAAGTTAATTCAAGGGTTCTGAAAAGGAGTTTTTTTGGAATGTTTAATTGCTGGCTTGAGACCAATGGGGGTGTAGGTGAGACACAGGGTTGTCCAGTCAGAGTTCAAAGTGTATAGGTTTTATGTCCAAAGGTGCGAGCAGGACTGTATGGATGTTTGTTGGTAGGTATGATGATAAAGTGTACCTAGGTGGGATGGGTAGGTAGTTGGTAGGTAGGATGCGGAGGTAGGTAGTTAGCTAGGATGTGTGTGTGGCTGAGGTGCGTGGCTAAGGTAGGATGTGTGTGGCTAAGCTTCTATATGTGTGTGGCTAAGGTAGGATGTGTGTGGTTTCTAGGCAGCAAACAAAATAGACAACATTCAGCTCCACAATGCATTGCCACAAATTAATCGTTCAACAAGCCTTATAAGGTAAATAACGAAATTCCTTGACCACAAAACCAATTCACATTTCATAGTATACGCACACGAGTTCAAAGGCTCAGCTCTCAAGGTGTTCAGTGTCTCTGAACAAAGGAAAGGGATGTGGTAACAGGTGCGGCTTAAATAGTCTGTGGCAGGGCAGGAAGTGATTAATATGGCCTAATTGGGAATGTGTGGGCAAATAAAGGGGTGTTAAGGTAAGGTAACTTTATTTGTACCCAAGGGTAGATTTGTTTGCAGGTAAAAAAGAGTGGGCTGCATACACACATTACACATTGACAACATTGACAGAAGACAATGACATAACAGTAACAAGTGCTCCAGAGATATAGATAAAAAGTAGAGCTGTCAAGCGATTAAAATATTTAATCGTGATTAATCGCATTAATGTCATAGTGAACTCACGATTAATCGCGATTAATCGCAAATTATTTTTGTATGCTAAATATCCCTTGATTTTTTTGTCCCATAATTCTTCTCATTTTAATTCTCTTATCAAAATGGTGAAGTGCATCGGCTTGCCTTGTGCAAATGATTTTTTATTGATAACAACATTGGCATATACTGATCAAAACAGGACGATACAAAAAAAAAATATATATTTTTTTTCAATAAAATAATTGCGTTAATGGCGCGATAAAACTTTTAACGCCGTTAAAATTGGTTTGCGTTAACGCCGTTAATAACGCGTTTAACTGACAGCTCTAATAAAAAGTACAAAATAGTACTATCAAAATACCGTTGATAAAATACAGAATAATATCAAATACAAAAAAGCTGGGTCAATAAATAAATAGATTAGGAAGGCTGTGCATAATTTAAAAAGATGAATGGCTAGTCTACAAACACCCTAAGTATTGTCTCATCTCATCTCATTTTCGTCCGCTTATCCGGGGTCGGGTCGTGGGGGGAGCAGCTCAAGCAGGGGGCCCCAGACTTCCCTTTCCCGGGCCACATTGACCAGCTCTGACGGGGGGATCCCGAGGCGTTCCCAGGCCAGTGTTGAGATATAATCTCTCCACCTAGTCCTGGGTCTTCCCCGAGGTCTCCTCCCCACTGGACGTGCCTGAAACACCTCCCAAGGAAGGCGCCCAGTGGGCATCCTTACCAGATGCCCGAACCACCTCAGCTGACTCCTTTCTAAGTAAAGGAGCAGCGGCTCTAATCCGAGTTCCTCACGGATGGCTGAGCTTCTCACCCTATCCCTAAGGGAGACACCAGCCACCCTTCTGAGAAAACTCATCTCGGCCGCTTGTACCCGCGATCTCGTCCTTTCGGTCATCACCCAGCCCTCATGACCATAGGTGAGGATAGGAACGAAGATCGACCGGTAGATCGAGAGCTTTGCCTTGCGGCTCAGCTCTCTTTTCGTTACAACGGTGCGGTAAAGCGAACGCAATACCGCCCCCGCTGCTCCGATTCTCCAGCCAATCTCACGCTCCATAGTACCCTCACTCGCGAACAAGACCCCGAGGTACTTGAACTCCTTCACTTAGGCTAAGGACTCATTTCCTACCCGGAGTAAGCAATCCACCGGTTTCCTGCTAAGAGTCATGGCCTCAGATTTAGCGGTGCTGATCCTCGTCCCAGCCGCTTCACACCCGGCCGCCAGCCGATCCAGTGAGTGCTGAAGGTCACAGGCCGATGATCCAATGAGGACCACATCATCTGCAAAAAGCAGTGACGAGATCCTCAGACCACCGAACTGCAACCCCTCCCCACCACGACTATGCCTCGATATCCTGTCCATGTATATCACAAACAGGATTGGTGACAAGGCGCAGCCCTGGCGGAGACCAGCACCCACTGAGAACGAAACTGACTGGCTGCCGAGGACGCGAACACAGCTCTCGCTTTGGGAGTACAGAGATTGGATGGCCCTGAGGATAGACCCCCTTACCCCATACTCCCGCAGCACCTCCCACAGTTTCTCCCGGGGGACCCGGTCATACGCCTTCTCCAGATCCACAAAACACATGTAGACCGGATGGGCATACTCCCAGGCCCCCTCCAGGATCCTTGCGAGAGTGAAGAGCTGGTCCGTAGTTCCACGTCCGGGGCGAAAACCGCATTGTTCCTCTTCAATCTGAGGTTCGACGATCGGCCGAACCCTCCTTTCCAGCACCTTGGAATAGACTTTACCAGGGAGGCTGAGAAGTGTGAGTGTGTGGTAATTGGCACACACTCTCTGGTCCCCCTTTTTGAAAAGGGGAACCACCACCCCTGTTTGCCACTCCTTTGGCACTGTACCCGACTCCCACGCGATGTTGAATAGGCGTGTCAACCATGACAGCCCCTCAACACCCAGAGCCTTTAGCATTTCTGGCTGGATCTCATCAATCCCTGGGGCTTTGCCACTGCGGAGATGTTTGACTACCTCAGTGACCTCCACCAGGGAAATTGACGACGAAACACCATCAACCTCGAGCTCTGCCTCCAACATAGAGGGCGTGTTATTCGGATATATACTTTTATAAGTATTGTTCAGGGTCTTAATAGCTGAAGGAACAAAACTGTACCTTTTGGTTTTACCTGAAGGCATTTTAAACCTATGGCCTAATGGGAGGGGCTGGAATTCACCATGTAGTGGGTGGGATCCATCTTCTAGGATATACCCAACTAGCCTCTGTAGCTATAGTGTGAAGGGTTTCTAGGTTCAGCTGTGGCTCTCCAATTAGGCTACTGGCCCACCTCACAATCGGAATCAGTGAGTTTTTATTTTTTAGGGGTAGGTTGCTGAACCAGGACACCAGGCTAAAGGAAATTACAGATTCAATGACGCATCTGTAAAACATGTCTGTGAGGTGAGGAGAGAAACGGATAATCATCTAAACAGCTGCCCTCAAATTTGTATGGCAAATTTGCCAGAGTGGGAGGTCATGGAGGCTCAGGTAGGGCAGAGAGAGGGATAAGTCGGGCAACAGGACTTGCGTACGATACATACCGGGGGAGGGAGGCATTATGCCGCCCCATGAGCAGCAGGTTGGGGTCACAGGGTCAGGGTCGTCTAGCTGGAAGGCAGGTCCTTGGTTCCTGCAGGGTTGAGCTAGCTCCGGCAGTGACTTTCCCTTTTTTTGTTTGTTCACCAGGTTGTTCTGGGAGTACACATAGCGCCATAGATACTGCGCATAGGCCCCGCAGATGTTTCCCATTGCATTTTTTGCAGCTCCCCTTCAGGTTACATGGGGTGGCAAAAAGGAGTCTAGGGCATGGACAAAGGCAAGTGCAAGATGCTTCGCCTGATCGACCTTTAAATGATCCAATAAGATATGGTATTTATACTGCTCGGACTCACCCAGGTCTATCAAATTGGATAGGGCCATCATCATGTGCTGGCTTTCATCCTCTCTGGTGAAATCAGGGAATGAGGGACCTTTCACCCGTCTGTAGGACAGCAGATGGGCCACAGTGGGAGCTAGAGGCCCTGAAGGAGCGTGCAGATGTCAGGTGTTGTAGTTGCATATTCGGAGGATGGTACGCCAGCTGGGCAGAGTGGGTCATGGGGAAAGACAAGGTTTGAGCACAGGGTTATGGGAGGCTGAGACTTCAGAGATGGCTGAGACTTAAAAGATGGCCTGGCATTGACTATAGGCCAAAGGATTAAAGGAGAGCCAGGGCTGGGCAGTGGGCGGAGGATGAGGTAAATCTGAGAATTGAGGGGTGGCAGCGACCTGACTATAGGCAAGAGGATTAAAGAAGGGCCAGGGCAGGGAAGGGGGCTGAGGACGAAATGAATCTGGGACTTGAGAGGTAGCAGGGGCCTGAGATTAAGCTAACTGATGGCCAGGGTTAATAGGGCAGGGCGATCGCGAGGTGGATGACTGTGAGGAGGAGTGGGGACTATTTCTGATCATCCCATCCTCGTGTGTGGCTATGGTGTGTGGCTAAGGTAGGATGTGCGTGTGGCTAAGGTAGGATGTGCGTGTAGGCTAAGGTAGGATGTGTGTGTGTCTAAGGTAGGATGTGTGTGTGGCTAAGGTAGGATGTGTGTGGTTTCTAGGAAGCAAACAAAATGTACAACATTCAGCTCCACAATGCAATGCCACAAATTCAGTTAAATAATAAATCGTTCAACAAGCCTTATAAGGCTACATAACGAAATTCATTATCCACAAAACAAATCCACACTTAGTAGGCCTATACGCACACGAGTTCAAAGGCACAGGTCTCAAGGTGTTCAGCGTCTCTGAACAAAGGAAAGGGGTGTTGTAACAGGTGCGGCTTAAATAGTCTGTGGCCGGACAGGGAGTGATTAACTGAATGACATGGCCTAATTGGGAAAATGTGGGCAAATAAAGGGGCGTTGCTCTGGGTCTGTGAGGTGAGGAGAGAAACAGATAATCTTCCAAACAGGTTCCTTAAAGCTTTTCACGTCGAAATGGGAAACACAAATGTGGACAAACTGTGTCGACATATTCAATGTATTTGAAAGTGGCTATATATTCTAATGGGAAAATGCCAAAGGGCATTTACATTGATGCAGAAATTGCATAAAGTTAACCGCAATGCTGCTAACTTTATGCAATGGGGCCCTCTTGTGTATAAAGAACGTCATTACTTTCTACTCAAAATAATAAAAAAAATTCTTCTATCTCTTTCTTCGATTCCTATAAAGTAAGGTACCTAGGTTATTCACAATCCATAAAGAGTGTGTGTGTGTGTGTGTGTGTGTGTGTGTGTGTGTGTGTGTGTGTGTGTGTGTGTGTGTGTGTGTGTGTGTGTGTGTGTGTGTGTGTGTGTGTGTGTGTGTGTGTGTGTGTGTGTGTGTGTGTGTGCGTGGCACGTCTCGTGTGTGTGAGTGCGTGCCTGTGTGCGTGAGTTTGTTTGTGTATTTTCTGACCTTTCCCAGTTTCTGACCTCAGTTTCAGCCCAATGTCTTCATTCTACCCGAGCCATGATTGGAGCAGAGGCAGAGGTGGAGTTTTTAGGGGTCTTTAGAGGTAAAGAGTCTATCTGGATCTCTATCTTCTCAGAGAGGCATGCAGATCCACACACCATCTCTTTCATAGTAGAGAATTCCAACGTTCCTATGGAGTCGACCCTCTACGGTACTGAATAGTGGGCTTTTGTTTCATGTACCTTGTGAGAACACACAAGCACATATATACCCACACAGTTACACACACACATCACTTGCATCATACTTGTAGCCAGTTCTAATCTAGCGGGTTCTTTTTTATCAGCGTAACAGAAAGTCAATGGTTAACCACCTCTTAAGCAGTGGCAGTCTAACTCATTTACCAATCCAGTGAGGTTCTCGCTAGTAACACCCTCTCTCTACTGAGGGATGCATAGCAGCACAGATAGCTCTACCAGCTTAAACCAAGCCTTACAGTATTTCTTAATTCTGTCAGCCTGCTTAACCCCCATGTCCCAATACCCATAAACCACCTGCCACGCCGTCACAAAACCACTGCTAATCTACTCGACTTGACCAATGACATACATAAGATACCATGCACCAAAAACCATAACCCCAGTCCCCCCCATCCCTTCTCCTGCAGCGCAGACTACGAATTGAGCAGGAAAGCCGGGATGATTCTAGTCCCAGCCTGCGCGAACCAGTTGTTCCAAGGCAAAGCATTGCTTATTACAGCTGTCAGGAGAGGCCTGGCAGCAGGGAACAGCAGGCATAGTTGAGGGAAAGGGAATACGTGCATGCCGGCGGTGGAAATAGAATCCATAGGGTCAAAGCGGTACAATATATTGCCCTCAAATAAGAAAAACAATTCTTACATTTAAATATTCATAAAAAGTTTGTCTGGTGTGTGGACTAGCTTGTTGCATGGACACGAGTATTAGATGTATGAAATGGAAGGGGGTAGATAAGAAAGAGGACAGCAACGATTCATGAAACGCATAACATTCAGCCCTGCTTTTTACAGCGCTTCCTTTCTATTGTGTTAGTATTTGGGCGATAGTGCAGCATCTGCTGCAGGTCTGTCGGGCTGGGAGCCTTGTTGACTTCTGGTGGTAGCCCAGACAGGGTTAGTGTTCATCCGAGGCATCTGCCACACTCGAGATCTGAGTCAGCACTGGTGTTCCCTAACATACCGGGGTTATTTCTAGCTATCAACGCACACACACATACACACACACACACACACACACACACACACACACACACACAGACAAACAGGCAATCATACGCACACATGCGCACACATATGCACAAAAACACACACACACACACACACACACACACACGTGCACCGTACAGCAAAACATACGCACGCTCATGCACAAACATGAGCGCCCACACATGAACACATGCACATGCATTTACTGATAAACACACACACAGGCACACATATAGGCACAGACACACACACACATGCATACATAGGCACACACACACACACACACACACACACACACACACACACACACACACACACACACACACACACACACACACACACACACACACACACACACAGATACACACAAGACGACATACACAAAGGCACATACGCAAACACACACACACACACACACACACACACACACACACACACACACGCACACATACTTATGCACAGAATTGCACCTACACACTCACACACACACACACACACACACACACACACACACACACACACACACACACACACACACACACACACACACACACACACACACACACACACACACACACACACACACACACACACACTCACACATATTGGTAATTGGTGTAACACATGCACATACACAGAGACATAAACAGCTAATCTTTCTGTTGAAGGAGGGAGGCAATTTGTAAGTCTGGGAAGGTTTCTTGTTATCAAAGGATTTTCACATTCTTTGAATCATGGCAGCTGCATGTGTGTTTCTGTGTGTCGAAAAAGGAAAACACAGTCAACTTATATTGCAGGAGAACATGTATTGACCTAAATTACCCTGTGACCACAAGAGTTCCTATACCACCAATAGCCTTCTTGGTACCCATCTGATCTCACACACATCCTTCATTGTGAGTATATATTGGTGTCAGGTTGATCCGTGTTTGGGCATGACTCAAGCTTACAGAAATGGCCATGTTGACCCCTCGACCACTGACACTAACCTCACCCACCCCTCACCTCCCTAGGTCCTGATGAGGCAACAGGGAGGCCTGTTGCAGACTTGTTCAGGCTCACGTTCATTGAATCACATTTATTTAATGCATTTCAATTGAATTTAATTCAAATACAAATTCAAATTTGATTTGTTTGAATGGTAAAAAGTTACAGTGAATTCCAAACATGTGAGTCCGAAAACATACAGGACAACAAACGAGGGCATGGTTAAAGCAGTGTCAAGTATCCAAGTCCGGTCGAAAATGTAGTTCAGGGGTCCACTGGGTAGTTAAAGCAGTAAACATAACTCAATTACCTAATTTAAGTACTAGTGATGAGTCAATGGGAGTTTGTACTTATGCCTCGGGGGTAAGAGTTGCAATGGTGATGTTGAGTGTGTGTTCTGTTCAACCATTGTCCCATATGGGGCAATGTGTAACAATATTGAAGGTGTGGAAAACCAAGTTTGGATTCACTATATGCAAGGACCTCAACATTCCCAGCTGTTGAATGTTTAGTTATGTAGTGGGTTTCGGTTTCAGGAGCCCATAAACATTGGTTTAAAACATTGTTTTAAACCAATAAGATATCAATTTGATATCAATAAGTCTGTGCATTGCTGCATTTGTCGAGGGAAGCAGTGCATATTTATGATGATGCTATTGGAAGAAGATTGCCAAGTTCTTTAATGTTTTCCATTTACCCACACAATAATATCATGCAAATAGAAGGAAAAAATATAATACATACATGAATAAATACATGCAGTACATATAGTCGTGGAAAACCGAAAAAAACAAGTAGCCCAACATGTGGAGCATGAGCTGCTGGAGTGAGATCGGGAGACAATAGTTTCATTCATAGCAAGATCAGCACAGCTGTAGTACAAACATACACACAAACACAAACACCCACACCCACACACACACAGACAGACGCCCACTTACACTCCCATTTAGATTCATACTGAGGCCATAAAGAAACAGCTGGGTAAGTGTGTTGGCCAGTTGCTGTCCGTCTGTCTGCTCTAGATTTACAAAATGTCCAGAATCACAATACACAGCATACACACATGCATTACACACTCACACCCACACACACACACACACACACACACACACACACACACACACACACACACACACACACACACACACACACACACACACACACACACACACACACACACACACACACACACACACACGCTCATTCCAACATAGTCTTCTTGCTCTTTTTCAGCTATCTTAGATCATCAGGTGAGCCGTTGAACATCATGAAATTACTGTTGCAAAAATAGCAACAGTAAGAAGGACAAATCAACTCATTCCATGTTTGGGAACATTATGCTATTTCTGGTTGATTATTGGATCATGCTTCTTATAATTAAAAATAAACTCTAGAAGAGAAATGATACATTTCTACATACCATCAATGCATCTGCATCCTATAGTTGGACTATAGATTTTTAAAAATGTTTTTGGGCAGTTTCTTTCTCTTCCTGAACTTTGCCTGTGTTGATAAAGTGCCTAGGTTTGCCAACAACATTCTCCTTTGAACTGGATTCTTCCAGTACTGGCAGCATTACCACCACCACTGCCTCACTGAAGGTCACTAAACTTGTGATTATGTCCATCTTTGTTGAAGTTTACTTATCTGTGTGCATTGTTTAATTTAGTTTAGTTTTTGACTCCTGTTAAACACAGGGAGGCCAAATGGGAATAGTTTAACACCACAAAGAGGCTAATAAACCTGAGAACCATCTGTTTGAGTGTATGTGTGTGTGTGTGTGTGTGTGTGTGTGTGTGTGTGTGTGTGTGTGTGTGTGTGTGTGTGTGTGTGTGTGTGTGTGTGTGTGTGTGTGTGTGTGTGTGTGTGTGTGTGTGTCTGTCTGTGTGTGTCTGTGTCTGTGTGTGTGTGTTTGTGTGCTAACCTCTGTCAAAAGTTTTTGTCAACATATAATGTAATCGGTGCCTTTGACAGAAGAAGTAAAAATAATAACCAACAATTTGATACACCACAATTCTCCTGCAACTAATTCAACTGCAGTCAGCACCACATATCAGACATTATCAACATTAAGCCTCAGAAATCTGAAGTCAGGTCTACAGTAAGTCGAATTTATTTATTCTAACTAATCTCTTTGATTCTTATTTAATTCTGACATTCCCCATGATCGCCAATCACGCTGCCCCCTCATAGCTCGCTGACATGACGCCGTTGAGCAACGTCCAACCAAACCGCGGGTCAATCATTGACGGAAGAGGCCTGGCGCGGGGACGTCACCCCTCCACTATAAGAGGGGACCAGTGGACCATGTTCTCTACTCGCTGGGTCACCAAACACGGTTGTGCTGCTACCAAGTGCTTGGCACTGTAACTGAGGCTGAGATAGAGACATGGCACCAGGCAAGAAGGTAAGTGGGCCGATGTATGCATTTAGTCATCTGCACCATCGATGGAGAAGAGCACTGTCAGGGAAAAGTGTGTATGCATTTCTCGGGGGTATGTTTGTGTGTGTGTGTGTGTGTGTGAACCATTGGTGTGGGCTTTAAGAAGGGGTCGCGGTATGGGTGTACCCTCCCTCCCAGTCACCAACTAGGTCTCACCATATCCAACCTCAAATGGCATCTTCCAATGTTACAATAATCTGTAGCAATCTTTATACACTATTATCTATTACATTAAACATATACGCCTCACTCATCTGCACACTTCTAATATTTTACTTATGCCCTACCACCTTGTTCTGGGGCATTTGTGTGTTTGTGACCGGAGAAAGTGACTTTGTCTCTGTGTGTCTGTGCCTGCCCACAGGGGATCCTTGAGCGTCTGAACGCTGGAGAGGTGGTGATTGGCGATGGAGGCTTTGTCTTCGCTCTGGAGAAGAGGGGCTACGTCAAGGCTGGCCCCTGGACTCCTGAGGCTGCCCACACACACCCTGAGTCTGGTAAGAAATACACACATACATGCAGGCACATATTCACACAGGTAATTCCCAAACCACAGATGCACATGAAAGCAAGAGGCACACACAGACACACGGTCACACACGTGCAGGAGAGACACTGCCATTGATCCCATGAGACACAGCTCTACACATATAGCATTGTGTTGTTTCATTCTTAACATGCCACCTGTATGCTCACACACACACAGTCCGCCAACTGCACAGGGAGTTCCTGAGGGCAGGATCAAACGTCATGCAGACCTTCACCTTCTACGCCAGTGATGACAAACTGGAGAACAGGGGTCAGGCCCTGAAGATCACTGTGAGAACAAAAGATAGAGAAATAAATGGCTTATTTCAAGATAAATTATTATGATTGGCATAGGTCAATGCCATCATCAATGACCTCTGGACCTCTGTCCTTCTCCCAGGGTGCACAGGTGAACGAGGCAGCCTGCGACCTTGCCAGAGAGGTGGCCAATGAGGGAGATGCCCTGGTGGCGGGCGGAGTCTCCCAGACCCCCTCCTACCTTAGTTGCAAGAGCGAGACTGAAGTCAAGGCGATCTTCAAGAAACAGCTGGATGTCTTCATGAAGAAGAATGTGGACTTCATGATTGCCGAGGTATAGGAGCACAGAGAGAGTTACATAGTATATCATTATTGTGCATATTAGAAGCTACAATATGTAAGATTTGCGATTTCAAGCTAGCTCGTCTCAATTTTGATGTAGAGTACTCAATTTTGAGATCTTTATTCAGAAGAAACACTGTGTTCCTCAGAGTGCTCTATTCTGAAAACGTTATCCTGAGAGACACTGTTCCTCAGAGTGCGCTATTCTGAGGACGTTATTCTGAAAGACGCTGTTCCTCAGAGTGCTCCATTCTGAGGTCTTCATTCTGTGGGACACAGTGTCCTCACTTTGAGGACACTGTGTCCCACAGAGTGCTCCATTCTGAGGAACATTTATTTTCCTCATAGTGTAAACAGGAACAGAACACTCTGTTCCCCACTCCTCCATTCTCCCTACTCCAAAACCCACCCTGCCTCAAAAAGTGATGCTCTCAAAAAAAAGAAAAAAAGATGTCTATATGTTTGCTGCAGAGTCAGAGTAGACCTGAATCCATGCAGCCTTTAAGTTGGCGTCGACATGACAGAATGTGTTTTAGACTCTAGAGCACATGTCAATGTTGTTATTCTCCACATATTATCATTTTAAAAGTTCAGCCAAATTATAAAGAGAAAACTGATCGTGTTGTGGTGGCCCGCCTTGCAGTACTTCGAGCATGTGGAGGAGGCTGAGTGGGCCGTCCAGGTGCTGAAGGCCAGCGGCAAGCCGGTGGCTGCCAACATGTGCATCGGACCCGAGGGAGACATGCACGGCGTCTCCACAGGAGAGTGTGCCGTGAGGCTGGTCAAGGCCGGTGTGTACATCCCTCATCCCTTGTGTTTTGGCTCACTGGTTGTGAGAATACTCATAAAGCTGTATCAATCTGAACGGCAGGAGAAATGAACTCGGTTTACATTGAGGTTGAACTCTGCACATTTCATTGCACAAGTCTCCCCTAAATCTATTTCCTTTTCTATTTACTTCCTTAAACCGATGTCTCCTGTATTTTCAGGGGCCCAGATTGTGGGAGTCAACTGCCACTTTGACCCCATGACCTGTGTGAAGGCTGTGAAGATGATGAAGGATGCCGTGGAGAAGGCTGGTCTTAAGGCCCACTATATGGTGCAGCCTTTGGCCTTCCACACCCCTGACTGCAACTGCCAAGGATTCATCGATCTGCCAGAGTTCCCCTTCGGTAGAGTACATTACTACACAACAATCATCAATCACAAATCAGACTTTTTAAAATCCAAATAGACTGTCGGTCCAAAACAGGCAATTCACTTTCTCTTGTGTCATTTTTGTTTCGACCAATGATGTTTTTGTAGGTGGGAATCTGTAAGCAAGCAATCGGCAGCCGTTATAAACTGTCAATAATATAGATATATCTGTTAAGAATTTAAACCTACACTGTTTAGTCTTGCCACTTCAGGAACACAATTAAAACACATGTAAGATCTCTTCTGAAAACATCATCCAATCGCGCAAATGAGTTTTCTCCTTTGACCCAGAAGATCGCTACAACAGAGTAGGACTGCTGGATCTGGGTTTGACTTTTCGTCTACTTATAGGACTGGAGCCCAGGATCCTGACCCGTTGGGACATGCATGCATACGCCAGGGAGGCCTACAACGTGGGCATCCGCTACATCGGGGGCTGCTGCGGCTTCGAGCCCTACCACATCAGGGCCGTGGCGGAGGAGCTGGCCACCGAGAGGGGCATCCTACCCGCTGCCTCAGAGAAACACGGCATGTGGGGCGCCGGCCTGGAGATGCACACCAAACCGTGGGTCAGAGCCAGGTGGGTTGCGCCTAAAAGATCATCCAACGCAGACACTCAGAGGAGCAAGGAGAACCACAGCTTGAAAGCGGCTCATTATATTGTGTTGAGCACAGGAGATGTAACGATGCACCGTGGTTCATGATACTGTCTTTTACTGTGTATGTCTTTGCAAAAGATGTGTGCAAAAGATGAAAGGGTCATGTGACCATCACATTGGGGACTCACCGTCTGCGGTACATCTGTGTCTACCCAGGGCCCGTCGGGATTACTGGGAGCAGCTCAAGCCTGCGTCAGGACGTCCCCTGTGCCCGTCCATGTCCACGCCAGAGGGATGGGGCGTGACCAAGGGGCATGCAGACCTCCTGCAGCACAAGGAGGCCACCAGCAGCCAGGAGATGAAGCACGTGGTGGAGCTGCAGAAGAAGGCCAAATCCACGTGAGGAGGGCCGAGCAGCAGAGGGGAAACAAAAACAAAAACAAGAACAAGAAGAATCTCGTCTCTAATCTGTGAAATTAATAGAGGCAAGAGAAGCTGGACGAAGCAGGGAAAGGGAAGCTCTACTCCGTTTGAATTATGGACCAAAGCACTTGTAACAGCCAGCAACACTGTGAATTACCAAGAAATAAACTGAATTTAATAATGCTTTGTATTGCAGTGTGTTTAATGTGACGTTATTGTTATTTGTGTTGCACTCCATAACAGCCACCCATAATTCAGTATTGATTGCATAATATGATCATAATATTTTAAAAGGCAGATAGGGTTGTGTAGCAAATGCAGGTAACATAATTAAAATAACTTTATAAGAGCTTTAATATGTTTTCTCAGTGCCAGTAATTAAAGAAAATCTGTTAAAAACAGGGTTGCAGATAAACTAACCTATACCCAGAAAAAGCCTCAGAAAAATAACTTACAATACCCCCATTCAACAAGAACCGGGAGGGTAATGAACATGAGGTTGTGCAACTTGCATCTTGCCAATCAGAAGTGTGTTGTCCGACCCCTCCCCTAGCACACTTGGATATATAGGCCGTCTGACTGAACCCAAATACACTTCAGCCACAGTTGTCAGGGTTTGGAAGGATGGCACCCTCAGGAAAAAAGGTATGTGTATGGTCTGCACATTTCAGCCCTTTAACAGCCTGTCGGGTTACTTTTTAAAGCATCAAGCTCGATACGAATTTTTTTTGAATGTCATTTATCTTTATTTGATGTATCGATCTTGTTTCGATCTCTGATAAATGTCGTCTAGCACAGCAAAAGGCAGACGTTTCTCTGTAGGACCGATCGATGCACTCGTTTGTTGTCTTCAGAATTAACATTTACTTTGATGATGAATCCATCGTTATCACACTTAGTCCATATGCGTAAGTCCAATGCATCATTAGGAGCAGCTGTTTTCAAACAGCATTACAATCTGCTGACTCTGTTTTAGACACTCAAATGTGTTTCCCAAACACCATAGCCTACTTTTTTAATTTTTCAAAATAATCTTAACCTAAAATTGCAGTAGCTTATTTGCACAGCACGTGGCATACTTCATGCAAGCGCGCGTTACCGCCGATTTATAAGCGGACTTGGCTTGCAACATGCACTCTCCAAGAAAAACCGCAATGTAACTGGTATTATCATTTCAGGGTATCTTGGAGCGCCTTGCCGCTGGCGAGGTGGTCATTGGAGATGGTGGTTTTGTGTTCGCCCTGGAGAAGAGGGGCTACGTCAAGGCAGGACCATGGACCCCTGAAGCCGCTGCAGAGCACCCAGAAGCAGGTAGGGAGGACAATAACAAAAATGATACAAATGTATATATTCAATTACTAGATAAACTTCAGGGTTGACATTTTTATATTTCCATGTTATGTTCCAATAAATTCCGTGACAATAGATCATCTGCACTGCAGTCAGAAAGACATTTGTCTATTTATTTGTTTTTCTTCAGTGCGACAGCTGCACAGGGAGTTCCTGAGGGCTGGGGCCAACGTTATGCAGACATTCACCTTCTACGCCAGTGATGACAAACTGGAGAACAGGGGCAACCAGCTTGGCTTCACAGTAGGTTGCTGGAAGGAACAATTAAAACAATATTGTGGATCGAAATGCATTTAGATCCCAATTGTATAGGACCTGACTTTTGCACTACAAATCAACCGTGGCTGGTACCAATACCACTTTATAATGTATTTTTGCTGCTATGTGTGTGTTGAGGTACCAAGCATAAGAATTGTACTCATGTGTACTTGTACAATAAGAAAACAATTCAGATTCAGATTCAGACCTGGTTTACTGTGTCAGTCATGTGTATCCTACTAGTAGCGTCGTCGTTGGCTCAAGCTGTTTCCTCGTTCCTGAATTATGTTTCCAGGGAGCCCAAATCAACGAGGCGGCGTGTGACCTGGCTCGCGAGGTGGCCAATGAGGGTGACGGTCTGGTGGCCGGGGGTGTCTGCCAGACTCCCTCTTATCTGAGTTGCAAGAGTGAAACGGAGGTGAAGGCCATCTTCAAGAAGCAGCTGGACGTGTTTGTTAAGAAAGACGTGGACTTCCTGATCGCTGAGGTACAGCAAATGCATCCCATCCTAGAACCAGTTTTTTGCTGGTTGTTGGTGGTCTTTAAGACCCATTGCAGATGAGCTGGGTTGGCGGCTGGTCTGTGTTTTGCTAACTTATCTGTCTCCTGCCTGCAGTACTTTGAGCATGTTGAAGAGGCGGAGTGGGCTGTACAGACGCTGAAAGAGACAGGGAAGCCGGTGGCCGCCTCCATGTGCATCGGACCGGACGGGGACATGCACGGGGTCACCCCCGGTGACTGTGCCGTGAGGCTGGTGAAGGCTGGTGGGTCAAACCTCTCACAATGAGGCCTGTAGACATGAACAACTCTCTGCAAGGAGGGCCTTTCTATTTTGCACTAAGAGACAGTGAAAACAGGAGGGGTCTGACTGTATCCCAAGGTTAAAGTTGAACTATCTCTGGCCCTCCAGGTGCCGAGATTGTGGGAATCAACTGCCACTTTGACCCCATGACCTGTGTGAAGACTGTGAAGATGATGAAGGATGCCGTGGAGAAGGCTGGTCTTAAGGCCCACTATATGGTGCAGCCTTTGGCCTTCCACACCCCTGACTGCAGCTGCCAGGGATTCATCGATCTGCCAGAGTTCCCCTTCGGTTAGCTTTCCATATGTTTCAATATTTCCACAACACAAACTTGTTCTATTATAAAATGGTTATACTGGTTGTGTATGACACAGGCATGCATGCGCTGGTATTAAACTTGCTGCAGGTCGCCCTCTACTGGAGCCTTCACCACATTACCCAGGGGCAGAGACATGATCTGGTTTGTGTAATATAGGACTGGAGCCCAGGATCCTGACCCGTTGGGACATGCACCAGTACGCCAGGGAGGCCTACAACGTGGGCATCCGCTTCATCGGCGGCTGCTGCGGCTTCGAGCCCTACCACATCAGGGCCGTGGCGGAGGAGCTGGCCACCGAGAGGGGATGCCTGCCCGCCGCCTCAGAGAAACACGGCCTCTGGGGCGCCGGCCTGGAGATGCACACCAAACCATGGGTCAGAGCCAGGTGAGAAGAATATGTGCCCTCAGAACTTTTATAACGCAAAGATGAATGCACAGATGGGATTTGTAGCTGATGTGTGACCTCATTTTATTTTTCTCAAGGGCTCGTCGTGACTACTGGGAGGGCCTGAAGCCAGCGTCCGGACGACCCCTGTGCCCCTCTATGGCCAGCCCTGACGGCTGGGGCGTCACCAAGGGCCACGCCGACCTCATGCAGCAGAAGGAGGCCACTACCCAGGAGCAGCTCAAGCCCCTGTTCGAGAAGGCCAAGACCCATTAAGCTGTTCAGTTACCTTAGTCTGAACTGTCTTACCAGGGGCCCGTTGTGAATCTGATCTGTTTACAGTTTTGTACGTACAGCAGACCGTACATCTGTAACGTCATCCTATTTGGGTAATGCAGCACTTGTCTCATTCCCATTTACAAGGGCAAGTTCCTAAACTGTTAGAAAAAAACGAAAAATATATAAATCAGCTGCGCTGATGTTAAAGCAATTCCATATGCATACTGCATTTCCAATTTGGAACGAGCCAATGTAGCTTCTGGACCATTTGCTGTAATAAAATACACTTTTGTGAAATTTGCGTTTCTCTGATTTCTTGGCCATTGGAACGGAGTGAAAATTGCCACTACTGCTTTTAATTATGCCTCCCTCCCTATTTAAGAATACTTCACAATTATTAAATTGGTTTCAAACCTGGAGATTATAAACAATCGAATGACTTATGAATGAATCTTGCTTCCATACAAATTCGTTCTTATCTTGATGCAGTTGTTAATTGCTCAGTAATTAATAACTGAGTGAAGAAAACAACTGTATCAAGATAAGCACGGATTTGTATTTATCAATATTCACTGTAGATTTACATTGGTATTTAGGTTATATCGTATATCACATTGGGATATAGGGGGCAATTAAATTCATTGGTTATCTTATGTATTTCAGTCACATTGTTTTATGTTCTGTAGTCTCGCACATTCTCACTGGGATCATGTGATCTTCTAGACGCAGCGTCCATCGGACCACGTGACCGGGTGGAATTGTATCTCTGTGGGTATAATCAATGGATGGCAACGTAAGCGCCTTTTATAGTTACTAGCTTGTGGTTGTCTTATATCGGCTATTCATTTATGAATATTGTCCGTAATTAACGGTTTAGAACACAATTTTGATGCAGTACGACAAGCGGGATCTATTCTATTCATCCACTATCCAGTAAGGCTATACACCCTGTTTATAGGATGTCCTGAGCAGATACTGACCGACCTCCAGGTCACGACATTGTCGAATAAAGACATTTTAAGCAAGGTAAATATGTTTAATGTTAAACCTCGAAATGTCATACGGATGAGGCTTTTGTATGATATTCGCTAGCGTATCTTATTAGTGTGTTTCGACCATAGACTATAGGTTGCAATTTGGAAGCATTATTTCACATTGTGAATATTTCCAATGCCGTTACAAACGTGCCAATGAAAATAACAAGACTACAAACAGTTTACACATCAAGTTTAAAAAAGGACGCAGTAAAGAAAAGGTAGCCATAATCTGTGAAGGTGTCGGTCAGGAGTCATCACGCTTCTCTGCTGCCCTCTTGTGGTGTTTGTGGCCCTTGCAGCGATCTACCCGGAATTAAAGGACGAGGTCATCATGGGTAGCAAAGTCAGCTCCAAAATGGCAGCTCCTGCCGCCCGTGTAATTCAGGTATGGCTCGTTAATGGCTCTCATACTCGTCCTATTTCATAATATGCGCTGCTTGTAGTCAATCGATTTGAGGATATGTTTTTCAAACGTCATCAGAACCAATTGTCTTGTGATTTACTTGTTATAATATGAATAAAAGGTACCGGAATCGATGGAGGTATCGGAATGGCCAACCCTTGCCCGTGTCCTTGTTGATCTGTATGCATGTTATGCCAATTAATTTTGTGTTGTTGAAGATACAAGACGCTTAATTTGGTTAGGCTAAGGCTGAAGTAGAAAGTCAATGTCAAATTAAATGTCTATGCCAGATAATGCTAATGTATCATTGACTGTCATCGTTGAAGATCGATATTGTTAAGCTAATGCCATGGAAACCATTATCGACAACTTTTCAAGTTGTTTACCAAGTTTTCAGACTCGATTGACGGGAACCAGTTGTTGTAGCCTATATTTGATTCACATATTCTATTAAGTATGTTTCCTCTATTGACGCAAATTATGTACCAAACGAACCAGTCATTCACCAACCTATGCCTTCCGATAAAATATGTGTTGTGCTATAATGTCTGCTGTAATTTGTCATTTGTTGTTCAGGCTATCAGGCCCCGTGCCCCTCTGATAAAGTTTCCTGACCGGCTAGGCGTGGCAAAGCCTAATGGTAAGTTGGTGTATTTTTGTAATTGTCCTGATGTAGAGTGTTTGTACTATGCTTATAGTTGCATCATTATTTATCTGTATTGTATATGTTGCATTAATATATTTTTGAAAGTTCATGTCTTTCATATCGAGCACAGACAAGACCCCAGCCATTTATTGTGCTAAAAATGCCTCTCTGCCCTTTTGTTCGCAGCCTCTGAAGCAATACAAGTATTGGCAGTGAACATGGCACAACAGAGCCCTCCCAATTCCATGTCGGTAGGGACAACGCCTCCCTACCGACCTGCGGTCCCTTTCACTAGGCTTCCTGGATCCCCAGACACCCTGGCCTCTATCAAGCTGGTACCCCAGCGGTATCGTAGGAGACCCATGGTGGTGGAGGAGATGGAGTACATCCAGGTCAGCCCCTCTCCGTCTGTGCTTGATGAGTGCAACTTTTCTGCCTCCAAAGAGCATATTTTACTGTTTTTAAATAACGGTAGAGTTGTATTTGTATCCATGTTTGTGCAAAGATCCATGGAGCCCCACTTTAATTAGAAAGCTGAAAGCCACGCTTCTTGTGGTTTACCATCTTGTGAGGATAAAGCCACAAGATTAGTTATTAAATGATTAGTAAGGCCACTAAACATTTATAAAGACACTAAATAAGTTCTACCTCTGTGTGGAATAGTCACGAAAGGTCTGCGACTTGTCACAGGTTTATCCCAAACAGATCTCCAGCAAGAGGGGTCAAACAATCCCTCTTCCTACTTCAAGTTTCTACCGTTTTCTAATTGTAATTGACAAAATGCTTGAAATGGCGTGAACACCCCCTGCTCCCTCCATTTGCTATTTGACACTGAAGTATAATTCACCCCTTCATGCGTGGAATATGCTTTGTGTCATCTGGGGAACTAAAGCTATTTGTAATTTGTGTATTTAACAAAACCTCTCGTGAATTCTGCTTTCTAACTTTCTTTTTGAATTTCCACAGCGTGGTGGGCCGGAGTGAACTATGGCACAGTGCGAACATTAAATAGACCTTATCTGCAGAAATCAGCTCTTCTTTTCAACATTATTTTACATCACAAGGACACCTTCTGCCACAATGCATCACAGACATAATGCAGAATAATGTATGAGATGATTCATGTTGAAAATGTACATATTAAATGTGTTTCTTAAACATTGTATAGACTTTATGCTTGTCTTGTGTCTAAATTGTACAGGAGATTCAATTCCCATCATGTTCTCCCAGACACAGTCAGGCATTCTATCATTTATTTTTACTCTTGGACCAATAGCTGGACAAACTGCACTCCATTGTTTTCCAATTACAGTATAAAGCATTCAATAAGGCCTGTTTTACCCTTCTGAAGCCAATAGCTAGATACAATGTAAAGGCTGGAGTACATTTAAGACAAAAAGGGTTAACAGATGTTTAAGCTGTTGGTTAGTTCCATTGCAATAATCTGTCCAGAGTATTATTGTTGAGTGTTTCTGCAGGGATTGGGGCTAAGGAAGAAAGCAAATATACTGGGAATGCATTTACATTAAATGCTGATTTTGAATGATTAAAATATTTAAGTTTATCTTGGATTTATGCATTGGATTTTTTCTGTGTACTTTACTCTACAATATTTGGGACATTTATCACTTTCTTTCATTTCTTCTGCAAGATGGACAAACATTTGTGACACAGGATATTTATTGTGCTAGTTGAGCTAAGACATGAACATAGGCTATTACAACTGGCAAGTCTGTCCCGTGTCTTCTTAGAAAGTAATGAACTGATTCATAACCCATGTTAATATTGGCACAAGAATTAACAAAAGTTGAGACATGCACATGTCAGATTACAACCGTACAATAGCCAGACCAAATTTTTATCATCTTGCGGCGCAGTTTTGAATAAGGAAAAATACTATTCTAAAACTAATTAAAAAGAAAATTCCACATCCCTAAGTATGTTGCTTTTCCTTTAGGGCCATCACAGTTCAAAAACAATACAGGCAGATATGTGCCCTCACAAAACAGTTCATATTACACACAACCCATGATCCAGTTTGAACCAGTGAGCGCACTCAAAGGAACACTAACTAAGATATTATAAAGCCACAACTTGGCACAACAGCCGTCAATGCTGAGGTATTGGGAACAATAGGACTGTCTTGGAACTGCAGCATATACTATTCTTGCTGTAATGAATTCACAAAAATCTGTGCCTATGTACATACGATTGTAAAATAACACCACTGTTACAGTTCTTTACATACCAATCATAATTTTATGTAATCAGTGCAGTGTCACCAGCAAACCATTTGATTCAGACCCCCCCCTGGCCCATTCAGAACACAGGATCATATTGCAATGAATTAGATCACAACATCCACCGTCCTTACAGTGTAGAAGACCTCCATGCATTCAGTCAGTCAGTCCAGTTCTTCGAAAGCAGGTAAGAAGTCTGCAATGGTGTCGACCACATAGTCTGGCACAAAGCACTGCTCGTTGGACTGTTCACTTCTGCTGTATTCTTCAGCTTCCTCCATTTGAGATATGCCGGTAAGGGTGAGCATAGTCTCCAGACCACAGTTAGAGCCAAACAGCATGTCTGTCTCCAGGCGGTCCCCAACCATCAGGCATTGGGCCGGGTCCACACCTGTGAATTGACTGGAAATGCACTCAAACATGAAACGGCTGGGCTTGCCAATGATTGTAGCCTTTCGCCCGGTGGCAACTTCAAGTGCTGCAGTGAGGCATCCAGAGCCTGTGGTTGGAAGAAAGGGGGACAATTAAAGTTTCCTCATGTTATTCATTTCACCATATTTGGAGGAAGTGTTTCAGTCATAAAATCTCATAAAATAATAGTGGTACCAACTGCTTCTTGGCCAAATTATGGAATAACCACAGAACCAATTGTTATTATTCTAATTATATATAAAAGCAATATTAAAGCAGCAAGATGGCGGCTTGGAATTTGTGCGGCAGCATTTAAACCATCCTCTTTACCACTTGTCATTTAACAGATGCTTTTATTCAAAGCAACTTGCAGTGAATGATTTTAGATACATGTCTTTAAAGAGCAGGGAGGTTGGTAAGGCCTCTTGCTCTGTCTATGAATACGTTTGTATACCTGGTAATATTCTTCCATCTTTCAATGGGTGCCAAGGGTCATTGTCTGTGGCAAGAAACAAACAGTCTGGATCTTTCAAGAAGCACGATGCTTTGGCTAATTTCAGAAAAGTGAATTGATCATCATGACCAACTAACACCGCTTTGACATCAGTGGGTAAGGCGCAGTTGTAAATGGTGGCGTCTGGTTCGTCGACCTCCTCTAGGTAGGGAACGTTTGCCTCTCTCAACTCGTTCCGGATTCCTTCGCATCCGATGACAAACACCTTGCCCTGGACCTTGGCCACGTCTCTCAAGTAGATCGCAGAGCAGTAGGACGAGCTGAATATCTGTTCTTGGTTCACGTTGGTGAAGCCCAGTCGGCAGAACTTGTGAACGTAATTCTCGCGCGGCCTAGTAGAATTATTTGTTACGAAAAACACACCTTTGCCCTGTTTAATCAACGTATTTACCACATTTGGAGCTCCCGTTATCGCTTTTTCACCATGCCAAATTACTCCATCACAATCGAAAAGGAAAAAATCCTTAGCCTCAAGTAAATGTCTTATCTGAGAGCCTCGAATTTTCCGACATCCTTTTAAACCAATGGCACCATCCATTCCAAATGCTGTGCGAGCTTGTATGTTACAACACTAAAATTAGTAATCCAGTTGCATTTTCTAGACAGGACAAAGGATAGATAATGATATATTTCTTAAAGAAAAATCGCAGTCGCGTCTAAACAGGCTACATAAACATTGACATGTAACCACGCCCCTCTTGTTGTTTCTTACCAATCAAATGGCAGCACGCCAACCAATAACAAATGACTTTATAGCACTCACCAACCATTCAGCTGGCTCGTAACAATAACGTTAGGAATTAAACTGTTATGGTGGGTCACTAGGTGGAGCTATAATCAACGATGACAATCCTTGTGTGAATATTTTAGATTGTAAATACAAAACCATCAGAAAGAACAATTTTCAAAAGCTATTGTAGTTTGAAAACGTATGTATGCCTTTACTGAGTTGTGCAGCTAGAAACATCCACAGCTCCACGTGGGTAAAACCAGAAAGCGGTGGCGCTTTTTGAGAAAAAAGGGTGGTCACTCCTGTGTCCTTGAAGGGTGTGTCCAGGTTTGAGCTGGTGCAATCCTGAAAGAATCTGTGTGTGGACCTGGGTAGCAAACTGGACTGGTCCCAGAACACTAAGACAGTATACAAGAACGACAAGAGCCTATTGTGTATCTTGAGGAGGTTCTTCATTCAAATGTATGTAGGACAATGCTGTACATGTTCCAACAGTCTGTGGTTGCAACACTTTTTCATCCAAACATTGCACATGGAAAAAACCTTGCAATAAACTTTATTGAATAACAAATATTTCAGATTTCTGAACATTTCAAACTGGAATGCCCTCCATTCCTCAAGGATTCAGTGGAATTAGGTCGTACTGTACCTATATTTGATCGATTTCCTCCAATCCATACTTGGTCTTCCTCCAATACTTTTATGCTGTCATTATCTTATGAAAACACTGCAATAGGACACGGTCAGATATGATCACAACTTTGTCGAAGAATGTCACTTCCTCGCATGGAAGCACCCTACTGATGGGTATCGTTCACATTAGTTGTGGGACCCATTGGGTTGGCACAATTCAATGGATTTTGAAGTGTGCCAACCTTTATTCCTTCCACATTTTTTGCTTTCATTTGATGATATGCTAAAACCAGTTCACAAGGCAACAGTTTGCAGAGATGGACACTTTTCTCTGTTCGATGTTTGCCCCTGGAAGTGGCCCCATCACTTGGAAATTGAAGATAATTCCTTGAGGTGTAAGGCCTATGAGGTATTTCTGGTTGTGATGGTGTTTGCCGGTTGAAAATGTCCGTGTTTGTGCTTGCCAATCTGATGACCTCAAAGTGGTCTACTTCGACTGCAACACGGTTTCCAGATAACTAGGTAAACTGGTGAGGAATACTAGCTCGAAAACTTTGTGTGTGGCCAGTAAAACAAGTGGCTCAACTTAGTGTGCATACAAAACACTTAAGTCTGTTTTCAGAGGAGTTTAGGTCTCTGCCTGAACCAATGGTTGTCTCCAAACAAAACCATTTCCTAATGGTAACCCTGTCCCTGAATTTCAGTTGACATAAAAGAGGTGGGCAGTGTGTTGATAGGCAGCTCCAGCCCTAGGCGTATTGAAGTTATAAGGAGCATCTGGAAAGGTGTATTTCTCCTCCGCTGAGGCAGGTAGGCTCTAACATAGGTCAATAAAAATTAACCTTTGGCATCATCTTTCAAAAAAATTATGAAAGTAATTTTCTCCTCCTCAAGTTCAAGCTTCAGTTGAATGTTCTCTTCCAACAGGTGATTGTTTTCATCATGCCTATTCAGACAAAAATAACAATCAGCTTTCAAATCACGCTTCAGTTGCGCATTCTCCTCAAACAGGCGATTGATTTCATCATGCCTAATCCGGCAAAGATGACATTCTGCTTCCATCTGTGCCCTTGCTCCTGCTTCTCTAAACGAGCCATCGCTTCTGCCTCTTTCTGTGCATGCCGTTGCTCATCTCTTGCAGACTTTCTTAAAACCCCTTCTGCCTGTGCTACAGAGATTTCATTGCGACCCAATTGTAGAGATGGTGCCCCGTCTGGATGGGCCGCTGACATTTCATATGCTGGTTGACCTGTAGAGAAATTAGAAAGTGGGTTTTATAGATAAAAACCATCAGGTCAATTAAATTCCAAGTGTGGAATGGCAGTATAATGACGATACACATAGTACCACTTTTTATACGTATTTATTATTTTAATTTATTTTATTTTAATTATTATTTTATTTATTCATTTTCTCTCCCATATGGCTATTTTTATTTTCTATGAGGAGCTTTTGCTCCCTTCACGTTATTTCACACCACTACTACTAACCCCATGTACACAGTAAGAATATGGATATTTTCTTACTGTGTACATTTTGATATTAGAAATTTTGACATTACAGATGGAACAGGAACGAGTGCCAAACGAGCAACGTTAGCCTTATTCATAGCTTCAATATACAACAACAAAATGAGCAATGTAGTAAGGGATAAAATGTATAGTTTGGTCATTGAACAAACACACGGTTGTTACCGTGTTGTACACAGTGGCCCTGGAGTCCAGTGTGTTATTATACACACTGTTTAATCATTATCAAGAATGGGGTTAAACATGAAACCTGTTCAACAATAATTAGCATTCAAGTTGTTTTCTCAAGTATACAACCTAGTCTCAAGTGTTTCATTAATGTTTGACAGGTACCATGTACAAGGCGTTGCAGAGAATATTATTTTTACAAAAATGCAGTTCAACCCAGTTTATGACATTTTGCCATCAATAACATGTGCAGACGGTACCCTATAGGCCTGTGAACATGGACCTGGCTAAATCTACATTTTGGACCCCCTGATCAGCCCGCACTGTAGCATTTTTCAGATATCAAAACAGTAACTCGGACATGATCCCACAATCTAAACCAACATGTGTAATTTTCTGGAAACAAGGTCATTAAGGTAGAAAGCACTCAGGACCAGTGGTTTGATGCAGAAGATGTCAAGGGAGATTACACAGAAATTAACTTTGCACAACCTCAAGTCAGACGTTTAAACTGTGATGCTCTTGTGTTCTATCAAGATATAAGTTTTCATCATGTCTTTGTGGACCACTCAGATTCTATTTCAAGGAGGTTGAAGCTTTATGAACAGTAGTTCTTTATGCAAAGTATTTCCTTTCTTCATCTGCTTTCAATCAAAATCTGATGACGACACAAAAAAGGGGGCGGTTACTGTAGATCTCTATATAAGTTTCCATGAGCAGGACTCCATGAGTACTTTAAGGCTCCAACAGGAGCAGCAGTGAGTGAGAGATGCAATTATTTTAAAACAGGAGCTGTTTTTCTGATGGATCCCTTATTGGTGAGTAAAGAGGCTTTTACTCAGAGGTAACTTGTTTTTAGAGCAGCACTAACATGCTTAACAGCTCAGCCCTGTGTAGTACAAATATGTAGTTGTTGACTCTTTAGAGAAGAGGTACATACTTTCCAAGAGAGTCATGGTGAGTGCCTTGGATACCATAGGACCCCCTGTTGGTAAAAAAAACACCTCAACTGCTGGATGATCTGTTTGGATGGTTTACAATACAAAGATGTAGTTGTTGACTCTTTAGAGAAGAGGTACGTACTTTCCAAGAGAGTCATGGTGAGTGCCTCGGATACCGGGGCTTTTTCCAATGGTAATGATTGACATTTGAAAGACAAGCCCTTTGCCCCCACTCTTTATTTGTAATATGATTGGTTTAGTTAAAGGTCCCATGGCATGACAATTTCAGTTTATGCGTATGGTCTGCGTATGGTCCCCCAGTAGCTAGAAATGGCGTTAGGTGTAAAACGAGCTCTAGGTATCCTGTTCCTCAACCGCTCAGATGCGTTGATTTGGAATTTGGCCCCATATGTCGTCATGGCCAGGTTACCTCCCCTTTCTCTGCTTCTTTGTTATTTGGATAACCGTTCTGCTGTTGGTGTTATGCTGCATAACTCGCAACACAGTAACGCAAGCTTGTGTAAAGCTCCCATTTGGTGAAAAGACTAGACTGAGTCTGGTTTTCTCTGGAGTCTCTGGTAGTGTACTTCCACAACGAGACTCGTACTGGGAGTTATCTCGGCCATGGTTGAGAAGGAATTGGGGGAAAGGAACTTTGGCTTTGACTCCCTGAAGTCCAGATTGAACCGTGACATGGTGGAGAAAGGGATTGTTGCCCCTGATTGTTGCCCGGGATTGTCTCCCCCGCTGCCGGGGCATCGCTGCCGAGGAGCCAAGGAGGAAACAAAAACTTCAGAACTTTGATGAAAAATATTATTGAACATCAACATTTCAATAAAACGGTCTCAGATGAATCAGAATCCGACATCTCTGTGGCCTCAGGGGATGGTTGAGAATTCTTCTGACTGGTCTTTACTTTCTTTCTTGCTACTGGATAAAGAAACACAAAGAACATTGACCACAACAGCAGACAGGTTACATAAGCAATTAAAACGTTTAGACATGGATTCATGACACAACTGTTTCTCAGAATTAGACGGTTTGGTTACCTAGTTTCATATGACAGCATAAGCTAAACGTTAGCTCAACAAATTTAGCACGCCAAAGCCTCTGAAAGAAAGTTATGTACGCCAAAAAAGTTTGCTGGCTAGAACCAGCTAACGTTACGATAGTATTACATTCTTAAACTTACCAGAAGGGTCATCCTCCAGTTGGGACCTTTTCCTCTTATCCATGTTTTCTGTGCTTGTGCCTGTCTTATAGTTGTCAGCTGTTGGTTTGGGGTACTGATGATTCCGACATGTTTTCCAAATGTTCGGCAAAAACTTTGTCAGCGTCAAGTCATCAGCCACTTGCTTAAACAGAACTTCCGGTTTCACAACATTCAAAATGAAAGCCTTTAACGGATCTGATATGGGGCACAAAACAGATCACACTCAACGATAAGAAACTCATTAGACTATTGTTAATTCTATTAAGCAATAAAATAGTTAACACGTTTCTTATAAGTGCTTATAAAAGTCTTATAATCTCACAATAAACAAGTTTGTTATGTAATTATTAACACTTATATATAGTCTTATTAATACCAATTAATGTTAATAAGCATATAATAAGGGTCTTTATACCTGTTAACTAAGGCTCAGTACAAGGACCTTAATATAAAGCCTTACCGTTGACTAAAGTCTAACACACCTGAGGGTTAGGGTTAGGGAGGCGTGATTCATGATTGACCTTTGTATGTAGGGCCTCTGGAGTGCCTGGTTAAATTTTGGCCTGGTTAAGTGTCCTGAGAGGTTTGAATGCTTCAGAGACTTATACACTGTTACAAACAGGATAACCCAAGACGTCTGTATAGAGGTGCAATATTGAGCAATTACATGAAACCACAATGATATATGTGTTTTGAATCAACAGAACAGAGGAGTGGGTGTTGGCAAAAGGAGAAATCTGAGACAAGATCCTCGACGACTGAGAGAATCTTCAAACAGCCATGTTGAGAAAAGAAGAAGAGAGTCTCAGAGCAGGAGAGAAGATGTCCGGCAGAAGAAACTCGATTTCCTACGTGTGATAGAAGAGCCATTCCCTCTGAGACAAAGCAGTAGCTATCCGTTTCTCCTCCCAGACAGTGAGTAAAAGATTACTAAATGAGTCCTACTTCTGGTCTGGATGGCTTTGGAGGTGGTTTTGGTGCTAGAAATAATTATAATAAAATATACTTTTTTGAATGTGCAATACATTCACTTGAGCCACTTTGCAATTTTGTTGATCTGTACTGCATTGATGTAACAGGGTTTTATATATTTACTTAAAGGTCCCATGACATGCTATTTTATGTTTTCTTTAATATAGGTATTAGTGGGCAACTAACACAGTATTCAAAGACGTTGCTGAAATTCAGCCGTGGTGCAGAGTTACAGCCACTCCGAGCCAGTCGCACATTGAGCTTCCCCCAAATGCGCTGTTTTGGTGTCTGTAGCTATAATTTAAATGAGGAGGAGCGAGGCGGGTCAAGGAGGAGGGTGGGGGTGTGGCCCTGAGCAGCTTGCAGCCACGGTACCATGCGCTCTGTTTACAGTGGATGTATCGCAATGGCGAGGCACACACAGCCTTTAGCCGTGTTCTGTTCAAAATAACACACGGGAGTCCTGGAGCTCTATATCTAAATATTATCATATAGCCTACATAGATATCTATATCATATAATATATATTATCACGGCCAAAAGCTGTGTGAGCCGACAATATGAATCTCAAACGACCGCGTTGGGTTCTCCGACGTTCCTGGTTCTTCACGTCCTCATCAATGTGAAGTAGACTGAACCGCGACAAGGAGGAGAAAGGGATCGTTGCCGGGCAGTGCTTAGGCACCTCCGCCTCCGGCGGTGGTCCCTCAGAGGGGCTCAAGCGGGAGACATTCGCCGCCAACAATCCCTTTCTCCTCCATGTCGTGGTTCATGTTCTTGAGGGAGTCAAAGCCAAAGTTCCTTCCCCCCAATTCATTCTCAACCTTGGCTGAGATAACCCCCAATACGAGTCTCGTTGTAGAAATACCAGAGACGAGAGTCCGACGTGTTATGCGCCATAACACCAAAAGCAGAACGGTTATCCAAATAACAAGGAAGTGTACAACACTTGCGTTACAGTCCTGGAGCTCTATATCTAAATAATATCATATAATACATAGAAATCTATATCATTTAATACATATTATCACGGCCAAAAGCTGTGTGCGCCTCCAGACGATATTAAGAATCACAAACGACTTTGTCGCGTTCTGCAACGTCTCTGGTTCTTCCACTTTCACATAAACCTGAAGTCGACTGAACCGCGCGCTGCCTGCTGCCGGCTGCCGGCTGCCCGCTGCCGGGCGATGGTGCCTCGCGGCAACCGGCGGCATGTCGCAGTTCATTTACTTCAGCGAGTCAAAGCCAAAGTTCCTTTCCCCCAATTCCTTCTCAACCATGGCTCAGATAACCCCCACAACAGTCTTGTTGTGGAAATACAAGACACGTCAAAGAACCGACAAGAAACACTTGCGTTACAGTGTGCGTATTCACACACACACACACACCCACACACACACACACACACACACACACACACACACACACACACACACACACACACACACACACACACACACACACACACACACACACACACACACGTGGCGCTTGCACGGTCGAGTCTCATTGGCGGGCCAACGTCTCTGGGCGGGCCAGGCAGAGTAAGGGGAGGAGCTGAGATTCTTGGTGACGTCCTAAATACAGACATTCCAAATCAGCGCGCTTGAGCCTCCGTTTTTTCAAAGGCGAGCAGAACAGCTAGTGCTCGTTTTACACCAAACGCAAGTTTTAGCCACTGGGGGACCATAGGCAGGCTAGGGGAACTCATATTTATGTTAGAAAACCTCATAAAGTGAGATTTTCATGTCATGGGACCTTTAATAATGTCCTTTTTATCTTGAGCAGAACAATTGCAACAAAAAAGATTCCTACAGGATTAAATATGATCTCTGATACTGAACAAATGAGAGCTGGATATCACATGTGCTTATTTCCAACTTTACATGGAAGAGGTTACTGGGAGATAACTGAGTAGCAATTGAGTTTATTGTGTTTACTCAACAGTGAGCGGGCAGCTCCTTGGTGGTGTATCAGAGATGATGGTAGGTTCTACATGTCCTGAGCATTTACATTCACAGAAAGTAACATGACAGTAGAATGTAGAAATAACGCAGTCGATCAGGGAATTTAATGATCATCTAGAGCAGGGGTCACCAACCTTTTTGAACCTGAGAGCTACTTCATGGGTACTGAGTCATACGAAGGGCACCCAGTTCTATACACTCTTCTGAAATAACAAATTTGCTCAGTTTGCTTTTAGTTATATTAATGATTAATGATACTCATCTATGTGAAGACATGTTAATTAATTAAGTCATGTTAATGATTTCTCACAATAATTATCAACAATGACTTAAAAAAGGTGTGAAAGAGTTTTTCAAGAATGAGTAGTGCTATTTTTAGAACAGGCCTGCGGGCGCCTCATGTGGTCCTTGCGGGCGCCATGGCATTGTGTTGTTGACCCCTGATCTAGAGTATCTAGTAGGTAAGCAGGTTTGCATCAATCGATGAATTATTGATGTGTTGCAGATCTAGAACATCACCAACTATCTCGGACATCACGGACACCCAGACCACTGGCCTCCCATCGATTCAGACCCAGCATGTTCACAAAGTCTCCTGAGGCCTCCCATCTGCATTGAGATCAATAGAACTGGCCTCTAAAACTCTCCATAAGCCAATGTGCAAGTGGCCTCGAAGGTTCAAGAGACTATTATTTATTTCCAATAGTCTAATCTAATTCGTAAAAACAGACCCACTACGCTCCATGACTGCCCAACAATTTGCTAATCCGTCACTACGAGGGAATCCCAAAATAATCCCCAAAATGTCAATTGTTTACGTTCCAAGTCCGTGGTCCCAAATAGGTCATAGAGCCAAGATGCAATGTTCAATCCTTTGTTTGCTGCAGGATACCGTTACAACCAACCCCATCC
This sequence comes from Gadus chalcogrammus, assembly GCF_026213295.1. Lineage (NCBI taxonomy): Eukaryota > Metazoa > Chordata > Actinopteri > Gadiformes > Gadidae > Gadus > Gadus chalcogrammus. The sequence continues at coordinate 12,624,184 of NC_079417.1, forward strand.
TGCTACATTGTGGACTCTCCTCTGTGCTACAGTCTGTTACTCCGTGTAACTCTCTCTCCCATCATTATCCGTTGCTCTCCCAACGCCCTGTCACCGCCTAGACCCTTTTAAAGTTAGTGGGTGCTATACCTGGGTAAGAAAGTCCCATCAATCATTAAATGAACTGTTACTGAATTATGAATTACTTGGATCTTCTTAACAATCTCCCTTACATCAGGACAGTTGAAACCCTTTACATCCTGCTAAAAACTCATCTGTTCACTAAATCTAGGTGAATGCGAAATTAAAAATAATAAAATATAAAGTCTCTGGTCTCTACAGTTAAGCGCTTAAAAGCAGTTGCTATACTTATTTTATGAATTTGCATGACCTCAAAAGTTTCTGTCACATTTTTGGTGATATCTTCATAGTCGATAGCACCTTGAATTCGTTGAAAAGCGTAAGTTGCCTTGGATAAAGCATCTTCTAAATAGATGTAATGTAAAGAATACAAAACTACAATACTATAATACTAATCTAGGGAATCTAACGGTGGCTGGTCTGTGTGTTTGGAGCCAGGTATAATCATGTAATTTAAAAGGTGCTAACTAGATAGGATAGATAGATAGACGATATATAGATAGATGTTTGTTACTACTTAACTACACAAACAGCATTATACAGTGCTTCAATAAGAATAAAAGCATAATCAATAATATGGTTTGTTTAATGGACAAAAGATTATGATCACATTTATTCGGGAGGAGGTGGATTAGGGCAATAAGACCACATTGCAGACCAGTAGATAAGTGGTCCGGACCAATATCTTTAAGCACTGGTAGAAAGCGCTAAAAGTGAGACCACAAACCCTTCTCGCCAAACAGGACAATTAATAATTAAGCCAGTGTGTGTGCAAGTATGGTGTGTGTGTGTGTGTGTGTGTGTCTGTGTGTGTGTGTGTGTGTGTGTGTGTGTGTGTGTGTGTGTGTGTGTGTGTGTGTGTGTGTGTGTGTGTGTGGTGTGTGTGTGTGTGTGTGTGTGTGTGTGTGTGTGTGTGTGGGTCCCAGCCAAGGTCAGAACACTGACGTGTTATCATCACCGCAACAGTTTCGTAATCTAACATGACAGTTTATAAAAAAAGTAGAGCGGACAAAAAATAGTCCCCTCTTCATTGAGAAAACCTTAAAGTATTCTAATATTCGAGGAAATCATTAAAAAGTAGGATTTACTTGATTGGAAAAAAACAATACAAATGTCCTTACTATTCACTTCAAATCCACTTGTATTTATATATAGTAATTCCGATTTGATACATAATATTAACTCATACGATCCAACAGTGTATCATGAATTGGAAACAAAACACACAGGAGAGGTACACAATAGTTAAAATCGTATGTAATGTTATTGAGTTTTTCTGTGTATCTCCCTGGCTCGCCCTATCCTAACCATTGCCCAGCAGAGAACTACAGGTCCCAGCAGCACCAGGGAGAAAAGCAGCAGTAAGTCCAGAAGCCATCTCTGGTACCACGGCTGGATGTATGACATTGGCTGCAGGTGAGCCCCTCCACCACTGTGTAGGATATGCTCCACCCACCGTGTGAGTCTCAGGGCTGGAGGCACAGGCTGTGATTGGTGGATCCTCCTGAGGAGCATGGCGGATGTTTTAAACCTTAGGTGAGGAAGGATGGGGAACAGGAGAATACAAGCATGAGACACTTTTCTGTTTACCAATGCAGATATGCTAATTTATCAATCTTTCCAAAATCCCTCCATCCACCTATCAACCCATCATCATAATAAACCCATACTTCAATCCATCCATTTATCGATCGCAATCCATCATTCACAATTCATCCATAATCCCTCCATCCTTCTATGCAGTGCATCCATCCATTCAGCCATCCATCCATATTCCATTCATCCATTCTTAATCCTTCCACCCTCCCGGGTTTCCATTGATTCACCCCCGCTTCCGTGCATCCAACCCCCCCCACCGCCCCGCAGGCTCTCTGGGGCTCCACCTGTCGTGCTGTGTGAGGGTTTGGACGGCGGCCCCCAACCGTTCCCTGGTGACGTGGGCGGGTCTCAGGCTGAGGCCCAGCCCCCTGGCCTCCGCCCTCACCACGTTGTCAAACTGGTCCCCAAACAGAGGGATGGCCAGCACGGGGACGCCGTGGTACACCGCCTGCAGGAGGCTGTTCTGACCGCCATGGGTGACGAAGAGGCGCGCTTTAGGGTGACCTGGGGGGAGGCCAAAGACTTTTCATTTCGTTCATGTCATATTGTGTACAGTACATTGCAAATTAGTTTTTTCTCCCTGGTGCTGGAATAAAACCTGAAATAATTGAAGCATGCGTTTCATCTAGTGTTCTGTTTTATTCGTCTTTCATTTTATGCCGTAAGATGCTGTTTTGATTTGCTGAAGCTAACGTGACTTGACTCAATGATTTTTTTGCATTTGAATCAATGCAGAGCCAACGGTAAACCGTGTGTTGCACTGTGCTGTTATTATCATGATCTAATAGCACTTGATGGTAAAATTGCTCCCTGAACTATTTCAAGCATTCATTCATACCTAGCAAGTCATTCAGCGGCAACCAGGCCACCAGCCGGACGTTGGGAGGCGTTTCCAGGTGGGACGGCCATCGCTGAACATCATACCTAGGATTTCATCATGCAGGGGATAAGAGCGCTCGTAACACTCATGGCGGCTTTGCTACTCTCCGTTCCCATTATGTTACCCAAAGGTAGAAAGACCACGATTAAATGTGATCACCGGCACAGGTGGGGTTGTCTCATAATCAAAGATGTCTTATCGTAAGACAAACACAGGTGTTGCTGATAACACTAATTATCAGTCGATGATGTATTTACAATAAAAACATATCAAATGTGATCATATTTGTGTACAGCCCCTCTATTATGGTTTATGGCTCCTCCATTATGGTTTATCTCCCCTGGTTTATGTAGCGGGAATGCTTTGAGGCAGTCGATGCAGCGTCTGTGCATGTGTGTTTAAATAAACCGGGATCACCTCCAGAGAACCCCCTGCTGGAGGCTTGAGAAGCCGGCGGTCAACTCCACCAGCAGACGCTCCACAGACACCGAGGACACCATGGAGCCCAGGGTCACCACCACAAAGCCCGCCTCGCCACATCCAGACACCCACGCCTCCAGCTCCTGAGGCCACCACAGTGGGTGTGTGTGTTAGAGGAGGTACGGTAGGGGAATGGAGAACAGGGATGAACCCAGACATCAGGGTGGTAGAGGGAGAGAGGAAGACAGAGAGAGACAGAGAGAGAGGGAGAGGGGGAAACCCGAGAGGGGGACAGGGGTGTATGAGGAATAGGATTGTGGCCGAATGGAGAGACCGAGAGATGTGTGAGGGAAGCAACATAGTCTGCATAGTTTGAATACATATTTTCAATGATACACCATTCAACACAAAAGCAATAAGTAATACACAATATGTCCTATAACGGACCTGATCCAGGGGCTTGGAAGGCTTATTGAGCAGCCCTCCTACTAGCACGGTGTTTGGCAGCAGGGGCTGGGGGAACTCCAGTGAAAAGTCTGTGTTAAAGGCCCAGAGCTCGGCCTTCTGGTACAGCTCCTCCAAACCACCAGGGGGCGAGCCTGAGTCCAGGTGTCGTTCTGCTACCTCCTTAAACCTGGACCAAATCACCTCCTGACCTAAGAAATGAGCAGCTGTTCATTAATAGAATGAATGCATAGAGGCGTATTGGATTCAATGATTATTTTCCTTGATTCAGTTCGCTTCGGTCAGTTCGCCAAGAAGAATTGTTCAGAATCGTTTGTTCGTTCGTTCAGTCGCGTTTCCTGTAGCGGTTTCAGTAGACTCAGCTCCTCCCTCGTTCTCATTCTCAAACGATCGTGGCGGTCGGTCATCAATCAACATTACAACTTTAACCAAACGCAGTGGGATGGGGGAGTTGATTATTGGATGTTTAACAAATCAGTAATAATAGACTTGGTTTAGTAATGATGGTGGGGGTCCCGGGTGGAGAACGAACCATGAAAGAACAAGACAGATGGACGAGACATTCAAATATTTGATTAATCTGGCATGACACAGAAAGTACAAAGACAGCATGCATTTACCGTTTCACTGATATGGAATCGTATTATCGTATGCTCGCTCACTAAGCCTTTTCCCTCTCACCACTCAGTCAGTGAACGAACAGCGTGACAGCGAGTCAGCGACTAGTGGGTTTGGGAGGAGTCGAGTCTGAGAACGAACGAGACGAACGAGTAAGAAGAATCAGTTTGGTTTGTTATTGTTAAAGATTCATTCATTCAAACTGATTCGGTCGCGAACGACCCATCACTAAAGCTTAGTACAAGTAGCCATATAGTAGCTATTGCTACCGTACATTTATTCCTAATTTGGTTTTAAAGTGTATATTGTATTGCATTGCTTTGTATTATATTGCTTTGTATTGAATTGTATTGTATTGTTTTGTATTGCATTGTATTGAATTATTTTGTATTGTATTGTATTGTATTGTATTGTATTACCTATGGGAGCCACCAGATACAAGAGCAGGTTCTTTGCTCGCTCCCAGAAACTCATTTGGTGGGAGAGCTGGGAGCCGAAGAGCGGCACGTAGGAGACAGGGCTGGGCAGGGAGAGGGACAGGGGCCCGTTCAGACCCCCAGGATAGAAGGCCACATGACGGACCCCTGGCATAGGTCGAAAGGGAAGAGTGAAAATAAACACAATGGGGTATCAAGCGTTGATTAACAGGTGACCCCCCCCCTTCAAACATTTATTCAATGCATTCTCACGATTCGCTGCGCTGAAACCAATTTGTCTGATTGGTCAACACGGAAACTGGTTTAAAACAGCATGCGTGTCACATTTAGAAGAGGATGTCTAATTAATTATCTTACTACTAATATTACTACTACTTAATATTGTGACTATTTAATATTATCACTATTACAATGTCAACGGAACTGATGTGATCTCGATTACTGAAGGTTTCACCCGTAGGCCTACCGAGTTTGCGTGCGAGGATGAAGGAGCAGGGGTTGAAGGCGTCGATGACGGCCATGTCGTAGTGCTGCGCCCGGAGGAAGGCCAGCAGGTCCTCGTCGGCCAGGAGCTGAGCGCACTGGTAGGACAGGTGGTCCATGAACTTGAGGAAATCACCAAAGCTATCGCTGAGAGAGGAACACGAGAAACACGAGGACTTGAGAGGGGGAAAGCCAACGAGTGGAGCTAGGAGAGAATAAAATCCCTATAGGCCCTATTATGAAACCAAATGCCAGACAAATTGCAAAAAAAAATTGAATCGAGGAAAATTGCTTAGGATGTTTGGAATCAAGATGCATATCTGTTTATAGGCTAAACAGAAGATGCATATTGACATTGACTTATTTTGGTGTGTTACACAGATTATGTGTGGCAGTTGAAGATGTTTTCAGATAACAATTTAGGGTGCGCAAACAAGTGATGAAACTGAAATTCTGTTATACAGTTACACTTAGACAGTTACACACATCGAGGGCAACTGTACCTGCCCAGTAGAAACTGTTTCTGTTGCTCCAGGAACCAGCCGTTATACGCTTGGATGTATTTATCTCCCAACGACCAGGTGGTGGTTTGGTAACTGTCATTACGACCTGCATAGGAAAAGCCTGCAAGGGAATAATGTCCAATGTAGACTTTAGACTTTATTGTCCCCAAGGGGAAATTATTTTTCACATCACAAGTACAGGTATGTATGTAGTCACTCTTAACGCAAGACAAATTTAACTGTTCAGATGCAAAATGTGAGAGGTAGAGCAGAAGCTGTGACTGCACATGCTGATGTCATAAAACACAAAGATAAGACACACACGCACACACACACACACACACACACACACACACACACACACACACACACACACACACACACACACACACACACACACACACACACACACACACACACACACACACACACACCTGTTATGAGAGGGGTGCCCAGCTGTAAGAGCATGCGGACCTGGTGACCTTGCTGATGGAGGTTATGAGAGATTTCATCTAATAACAGGTAGTGGCTTCCCCCTGCAGAAACACAGTATCAAGGAGGTGAGGGTAAAAGAGGACTAAAACACTACCACATCTGACCAGCTGGCATATTAATATAGGTCATATAGTCCTAACATAAAAATAACTTTTATATAATATTAAGATACTATCCAATACCTAATCGTCATTTATACACAAATGTACTTCTTCGTTCAGCAAGAAGTCAGGATTAAGGAGTTATTATGTATCTATAATTAGCTACTCACCGATAAGCGTGACAGTCAGGATTTTAGCCGACTGGAGAAGTATAGGAAGACATAGCAGGAGAGACGATTCCAGAAGCCAAGTGATCACCATGTTTACTGTGCCATTAGACAGACACACGCACACACATTATTTAACAGAGTCACGTGAAGGAGTGTGTTTTTGTGTGTGTGTGTGTGTGTTTGCAAAAATACAAAAATTAGAGACAGGTTAAGAGGTTTTGTGTCAGGATTTGTTTCAGCATAAATTGATCCTCACTCTGTGGTAGAAAAGTTCATAAAGATTTAGCTGTGTTTGTATTCAACACAGATCCAACAATGCCTCGTACGGAGATCATTTGGGAACCTCCAGACTGGATCCTGGTGCCAGAGAAATGACAGATTAATACCAGAAATAAAAATAAAAAGAATGAATCGAATCGAATTAGAGTACAGCTTGAAAATCATATAAATGTAGACAGACACATACAAATAAGTCCTCTGAAATAAGTTATACTATGCATTGTCCCCGTTGTGGTCATCAGGTCTCCTGTTTGCATTTCATTTTAAAAAAATCCCAAAGTCTTATTGGTCCATGAGTCCTTTCAGTGTTCTGGGATATTTCAGAATAGATCCGCAGTGGTCTCACACAAACACTCCCAGGAGTACTGAACTTGCAGCGTCAAGGGAGGGCGGTCGAGGGCGAATGTGAGCGGGAGAGAGAGAGAGAGAGAGAGAGACAAAGACAGGAGAGTGGGGACCCTCATGGTACCAAGTATAAAGCAATCCACTTCTCAAATCATACTAGCATTATGAATATATGATAATAATCAATCAGCTTAAATATGAACGTTTGACTTATTTTACTCATAATTTACAAATCAAGATTGAGGTACTTTACACAATAGCTATAACTTTACACATTGAAGAAATTAATTACACAATTTATATCTTGTTATTTGCTGAAGTAATAAGTAAGTTCTATTCTATTATAGCATTAAAACTCCCCACTGATGTCCTTGAATCCTGAGGTTAGGGTTAGGTGTGTTATGCTGCTATCTGTCTCCGGCTTAATTTTTATCATCAAATAGATGCCAAGAAAATCATGGCATGCGGGGAGCAGTGATGGAGACCGAATTAACCACAAATTACTCTTGAGTACAAGCCTTGAGTAGGAACGTCCAGAATAGGGTTGGCAAGAATTCAGACTGATTAAGACTGTATATTATCAAGGGGGTTCCTAGTATCACGGAACAGCGTTAAGATTAGCAATCATGTTTTATGTTGTTTGTTTTTTTACCGGCCTACACTTAACGGTTATCTGAGTGGGTGGACAGCATGGACTCCTTGATGGAGGTGATAGGGGAGGGGCTAGGGGCGCCCCCGGCAGGTCTGTTGCTGGGAAGTCAGGCTTGACATGTAGGTTAGCCTGGACAATGAGCTCATTGTGGGGCCCGGCCAATGTGCGGCCGTGTCACCGAGGTCGTTAGAGAACGCGAGTGGGGAAAGCCACTGGAGTGGATCCGGGGAAGAAAGGAAGAGTCAGCGGGGTCAAACGCGTCATCGTCCACTGATGTCATTGTGGTGGTTTGAATTCCTATATTGTCATCCCGGTGGCTTGTCGATCGTCTTGGCAAATAATGAGGCTGCCCAGTGGATGTATGGCTGCGTATTTATTGAATCAATAGCAAACATCACTTTAAGCATAGATGGGAATTTGAACAAATCACTGTATTGAAGTTCTATAGCTTGCAGATGGATTATACTTTTTGTCTAAATAGGGAACAAGAATAGATATTTCTGAAACAAGAATGCATAAAATAAAGAAATGCCTCATATTCAGGAGGCTGGGGAGAGTTGTGGCTCCGATTCACTCTCCTGGCCTTTCAGCACGCCATGAATATCCTAGGAGAGAATAAAAAACAACACCGATTATTATTCCTAAACTATTATTTTGTGCACGATTATACTGTTCTTGACTTAAATAAACAAAACAAAACATTACATCTTGCCCTGGTATCATGGCAAACATAGTCAATGTTAATTAACAGTCAATTTACTATGAGCTGATAGCAAGTGGCTACAACCAGTCAATTTACTATAGGCTGGTAGTGTGTGGCTACTGAACTTACTATGAGCTGGTAGCATATGGCTAGTGAACTTGCTATGAGCTAGTATTATGTGGCTAGTGAACTTACTATGAGCTGGTAGCATATGGCTAGTGAACTTACTATGAGCTAGTATTATGTGGCTAGTGAACTTACTATGAGCTGTTAGCATGTGGCTATAATCAGTCAACTTATGATGAGCTGGTAGCATGTGGCTACAACCAGTCAACTTACTATGAGCTGGTAGCATGTGGCTAGTCTGCTTACTCTGAGCTGGCAGCGAGTGGCTAGTGAACTTACTATGAGCTGGTGGCATGTGGCTAGTGAACTTACTCTGAGCTGGTAGCGAGTGACTAGTGAACTTACTATGAGCTGGTAGCGATTGGATCCCTCCATGAGCTCCTGGACAACAGGATGCTGGCAGAGGACTGAGAAGGGGACATGTTCCTGCGGTCCGTAGCCAAGCTCTCCAAATACACGCTGCAAGTCCTGTCGGCCGGCACAAACAACCACAACCCCATGAAGATGAGGCTCCATGCATTCAAGGCTAGAGATCATCCTTAAACAGCCTTATCAGAATATATAAACGTAGAAGAAGGATCGGTCAAGTCCTTCAAATATTAAACCAAAAGGGGTAGAAATGAGAACTCCATGAATTTCTTTAACCCTAGCCCTGAAGGTAGTATTTATTATATTTTAAGTTGAATATAAATTAGATAACATCCTCAGGATAGTCTCCTCCATGTGATGACATGTGATGACAGGTGATTGCATGTGATGACATCACATGTTGGCCGAGCGGACCTTCGCGGACACGATGAATCCACCTTTGTGACGGGCCGCCCCGTGTGTTACCTCAGTGAGCTCCTCTGGGGTTTTGCCGGGGGCGTGTGCCGACTTATGGACGTCTCTGTGACACAGAACGGCAAGGAGGGCGTTGACGGACACCCCCTGCTCGACCCCGTCGCAACCGCTGGACCCCCTGGGAACCACCTCTTCCTCCGCCTCCTCCCCCTCTGGCTCCGCCTGCTGTCCCGGGCTCCCTGGCTCTTGAGTCTCATTGATGTTGGGCATCGACTGCATGCAACAACACACAACACCCACAGACATATGATCAGATGTACTTCATTAGTCCCTGACCAGAAATGAGGGTGGCCCAGTAGAAAGTACAGAAGGGTAATTCGGAATTTAAAAAAGATAAAATCAAACTAAGAATACAACAGATATTCAGAAATTCCACATTAACCCTTCCCTATGAGAATGAATGTGAGCCTGACGGATACACAGAGAGACATTTGGCCATCATGTCGGTTCCAGCCTCACCACCACAGCCCCCCCACCCAACCCTCTCCTATCAATACCAAAGTACCAAAATACCACAGTACTGTCCCTGACGAAGTACACATGATATGAGAGCCACTATCACTCGGTCTGCCGCTGTTACCCTCTTTCTTTACCCGTAACCCGACGCCCGGGCCCACCTTGACGTAGCGACAGGCAGCAGGGTGCCTGAGTGTCCTGCCCAGAGCCAGGCTGAGGGCCCGGACCACGCCCTGGCCGGGCTCAGGGTGGGCCGCCAGGTAGCCCAGCATCCGTGCGTAGTCCAGGCGTGGGGGACTGGAGGAGTGGTCCGCAAACATCTGGAAGAACAGCTGAAGAGGCGCAAGAGATTAACGACTAGTTCATCGGCCGGGAGTCAAAACCACTAGGCTCTTGCTACACATCATCATCATCATCATCATCATCACCATCATCATCATCGTCATCATCATCATCATCATCATCATGATATTATCATTATAAGTATGAATGTTCATATGTACCTATGAATATATTCTTACACTAACGTGTTTGGAGACAAATGCTACTTCTACCAGTCAACCTGCTGGTCAGGGTTGGTGTACTAAAGGTAATCACCTTGCGTAGGTTGGCCAGGCGGTTGTACGGTAAGGGGTCGGTGGGGTCTTCAGGCACAGGCTCGGCCTTCTCACTTGGGAACCATAGCTCCACCTGGTGGTGGAGGACGCACACACAGTGTGGTGTGTGTGTGTGTGTGTGTGTGTGTGTGTGTGTGTGTGTGTGTGTGTGTGTGTGTGTTGTGTGTGTGTGGTGTTTGTGTGTGTTGTGGGGGTGTGTGTGTGTGTGTGTGTGTGTGTGTGTGTGTGTGTGCATGCGATATTAGGTTCGACTGCCTTTGCAAAGCCACAGAATAGCCTGATTCATAATTGTCGATGCCGGCATGAAAAAACTGGTTTCAGAACATTTTAACTGGAGTGTGTGTTTGAGTGTGAGAGATTGAGTGTGTGTGTGTGTGAGTGTGTGTACGTGCGTGCGTGCGTGCGTGTGTGTTTGCCTGTGTGTGTGTGTCTGTGTGTGAAAGAGAGTGAGCTATTGAGTGTGCAGGCGTGAGTGCATAGCGTATGCGTATGTGCGTGTGACCCTGAGCGACCTGCAGGTACTGGTCCCGGTCCACAGAGCCCGTGGCCCCGGGGTCGGCGGTGCGGAAGCCCTGCAGCAGCAGCAGCAGCTGGGCCAGGCTGGGCAGTGGCCAGGGGAGGGCAGCACTGAGCAGGAACCGGCGCCAGTCCACCAGCCCCGACTCCAGCGTGAGGAGAGAGACCACCTCCGTCACCTGAGGGGAGGAGGAGGAGAGGGGAGAAGAGGGGAGGAGGAAGAGGGGAGAGAGGAGCTGGGAGGAGGAGGAGAGGGGAGGAGGAGCGGAGTTGATCGGAGAAGGTGAGGGGATAGAGGAAAAGTGGAGAAAGGGGTTAAATTATGGGGAGGAAGATATTCGAAAGTATGATTTCGTTTGAGAAATAATTAAATAATTCGACATGGGAAAGTTAAAGTAATAATTCTAATGTTAGAAGGAGTCTTTATCCAGCCCCTGGAAGTAGGTGTTATGAAAGGCCAACCTGTGCATCAGACATAGAGCTCCATGGCTCAGGCAGGACGGCCCAGCCCACCCTCAGAGAGATGAGATCCTGGAGGACACTGGTGAACTCAGCGCAGGACAAGAGGCCTGCCAAGGATTGGGTAAGAAGGGTACTGGTCATTTCTCACAGTCTCCGCACACACAAAGACAAACACAGCTCAGAAATGTTCAAACACTGTCAATCTTGGCTTTGGTTTTCCCTAAACCATGTATCAGAGCTGGATATTCATGCTTCACACTTCATTGCAAAGGCGTACAAGGCGTTGCGTGTGTGTGTGTGTGTGTGCGTGTGCGTGTGCGTGTGTGTGTGTGTGTGTGTGTGTGTTCTTGCGTGTCGTGTGTGTGTGTGTGTGTGTGTGTGTGTACCTGAGGGAGCCACAGTGTAGAGCTGTGTGCTGAGGAACTCTAGCTGAGCCACACTCAGTGTGGAGTGGGGGGGTCTCTCCAGAGGGGGTGGGCGGGGCGGGGGGGGCTGGCTGGCCACCATGCGCAGGTCTCCGTTCAGATAGAAGTCGTTTGAATCCTGCAGGAAGGATTCCATTAAACCCATGATGGAACCTAAACGACCCCTGGTACACCACCAGGCAGCACCGCTCCAAATGGAGGGCACACCCTGGTCTATGATAGATACTAGAACCGCCTACCGGCCTACCCAATGGACCGTACCAACTGGTGGGCTGATCTGTCTATCATACGTCTTGGTGGACAGACACTTTCACATGCAACGTCACTATTGGGTCGATTTTTTAAATGGCTTGTATTGGCGGACCAACATCACATAGTGGAAAAACACTGTTCATGTACAGCAGGACATAATGTTTATAACCCTAGTGACAGATGACACACCAGAACCAATTCACTGTGGAGAAGGGAGCCCATCTCGATGTGGTAGCGCACCACTTCTGCTAGCCCGTCAACGCTGGAGGGAGAAAGAGAAGGGAATGAGATTAAATATGATATCTCCGTGCATGCGCTGACTGAGTTGATGGTAAGTTGCGTTTCTGTACACGATTTCATGAAGTAAAAACCCTTTGTTTGCCATGGTCACTGCTCAAGTCTCTACACAGCTCAGTAACTCCAAATGAGGATTGGGTGCACACATCATTTAAAACGTTTGAGAGTTGTTTCCCCCGCTACACACGTCATCATTCATAGTATGTGATTCACTTTCAGAGTTACAAATAATTCCCCTTTTATTTTTTTTAACCCAAACCGTCAAGCCTAGCCTGCAGGAAGTGAACGGGAACGGGTACTGAACGCTACCTGTTCATCTGTGAGAGGTAGTGTGCCGCTAGCCACTGGTCCATGCAGCTGAAGGTCTCTTCGGCTTTCCTCTGAAGGGAGCGGACACTCAGGAGAGCACAGCCTCTCACCAGACCTATACGGGTCTTAACCAGTTGCACTGCAGCGCACGCACAGGCAGAGACACACACGCACATGTGCACACTCAACACAAACGTTTAAGACAACTCTACATGATGTTAAACCTAAATGACTTGCATAAGTGTGTGTGTGCGTGTGCAGTGTGCAAGAGTACGTGTGTGTGTGTGTGTGTGTGTGTGTGTGTGTGTGTGTGTGTGTGTGTGTGTGTGTGTTTGTGTGTGTGTGTGTGAGAGAGTGGTTGAATGTGTGTGCGCGTGTGTGATTGTGTGTTTGTGTTCGTGTATCTTTGTTCATTACCCTCGTGGCCGAGTGCAGCTGTGAGCTCTTTGTGCATCTTGGCGCGTAGTTTTCTCAGGTGAATCTCCTCTGAGCTCTCCTTCATTGGGGGACTGGGGATGGACTCCGGGGGAGGGGTGGGAGGGGGCTCTGGGAGGGGGACAGAACAACAGGATAGAACACCAACATCATCATCATCGTCCTTTGTTGAGGTGCAGGTTATACCACGGTGATGCTGTGCCTGGGTGTGTGTTTCATTCTGAGACTGTTGCTACTGTTCAATATATATATATATATATATATATATATATATATACAGTATCTAGGTATGTATGAACTAGTCATGAGAAATTATAACAGGAGAGCGTGTGTAGAATATGCTACATATTCAGCACTGGTGTGATGGTACGAGAGAGAGAGAGGAGAGAGAGAGAGAGAGAGATAGAGAGTGAGATAATAGAGAGAGAGAGAGATAGAGAGAGAGAGAGAGAGAGAGATAGAGAGAGTGAGAGAGAGAGAGCAGAGGAGAGAAGAGATGCTAGAGAGAGAGAGAGAGAGAGAGAGAGAGACCTTCCCTTCTCCCTCGCTGGAGAAAAACTAACCTTTCTTCTTGGCCGATGTCTTCTTCCCCTTATCCTTGGCTGTGCCTTTGGCGGGGGCCTGGGATACCTTGTTCCTCTCCTCCTCCTGCCCCTCCTTGACCACCTCCACCTTCTTCTGCTGGAGCTCCCCGGACGCCTGGTCACACTGGAGCATAACACACAGTGATGTGGAGGCCCAAACAGCCGCACACGTGGACGGCCCCAGATAAGCTCACATTCAGGCATGCACACATTCAAACGTCATGCCTACATGACGCACACACAACAAAATCACATACACTCACACGCACCAAACGCACACACACACACACACACACCAAACGCAAACACACACACACACACACACAAACACACACACGCACACACAGAAATTACCAGGTTCTTGATAGCATCGAGTGCCTGCTTATAGACATCAGAGATATGTTTTCCATGTGAGTTCTAAAGGAGAGAAAGAGTGGAGGGAGAGAGGCTTTAGTGTCTGTAACTACGCCGTGGCATGTTTCTGACTGTCCAACGCAGAGTCATGCATTCTGTTTGCCCACAACCTTAATATTGTGTAGTTTAGTTTTGGTCCTGCATTTTCTGTCATGTTACCTATGTCAATAACTCTATTGCACGCATCTGTGTCTCTGTATCAAGTCAGCATGTTCTGTGTCTTCAGTTTGTACCATTGTCGGGTCACTCAATGTATAGATTTGGCTGTTTTATTAGCCTACTTATTTCTGCCTGCTTTTTGTGTGTTCCTGTCTCATTTAAAGTGTATTCTTTTGCTTAATTCTATCCATGCATTTGGAACCGACTCATGAAATCTGGTCTTGTCAAATTAACAGGCTAATTTAGAGTTAGATAATTAGCATTAGTAAAATTGATCAAATCTGTACATCATCATGATTTTTTAAATAAAATAATCTGGACGAAACATTGATCCACCAGACCCCAAAGTAAGGCGGCCTCACCTTGTCACGCGCTCCCTTTTGCAGGTCCCCATCAACACTTGGCTCTGGAGCAACAGCACTTCTGTCAAGGAGGGGAATACTGGCAGAGACATGAGGGTCTGGGATCAGTAACAGACAGAGAGGCCGCACTCACTGGCAGCCAGTGACTAGAATCCAATGTCATGGGACAATTATAGCTGCTAAAACCGCTGTTGTATGTGGCAAAGTGTCCTTACACTTGTGCTTTCCACTGCAACACAGTATCCTCCTCTGTTTCCCTGGCTCCCTGAGCTGCATGGTCAGTGCTGAATAGAGAGAATATGGCGTCACAATATACAATACACATGTTTTCATCATGTGGAACTACACTGGGTACTGCTTGTGTTTATAAGACACATCAGGGAGGTTGTGCGGATGCAGACCTGTTCTGATTGCACAGAATATGTTCAACATTGTATTTATATGGTGTTATAAATTGTAGCACATAATTTGAACTAAATAAAAGAAGAGCATCCAGTACTACTTTTACAATATATTTTATAAATAAAAGAGATCCTGGGAAAGCTTGATTTGCAACCAAACGTTACCATTACTATAACACAATTACAGGCATGATGTACAGGAGCACTCAAGGTGCCCCGTGTCTATTTATCCCCTCATCCTCCCCATGGAGAAGGGGTCTTGGCAGGTCCCCGGTGCAGCCTGGTCACACAGGCGCTGAGGGGGTGCTTGCCTGTCTCCCTGCACGGGGGCTGTGTCCCGGCAGTCTGTG
>NC_079417.1:12644461-12711961 GCF_026213295.1 Gadus chalcogrammus
ATGAGTCCATGAGTCATCTACGAGTACCTGATCGTCTCCACTATGATGTTCACCAGCAGCTCATCAGGGATTGCTTTCCCTGTCCTCAGCACCTGGTCTATGACCGCTCCACGCTGTGCCCTCGCTGATGGCTGGCATGGATCAGATACAGTACGATGTTATATTGTATTACATCGTACATTATACCATTAAGCCATTGGTTCTCAAAGTGCGGGCCACGGGCCAATGGCGGCCCGCAGATACATTCCTGGCGGGCCGCCAGGAATGTAAAAAAAATATTATATCAATATTAATTTAAACAGTGATTTAGACCTCACTGGACCTCACTCCCAGAGGTCCACGGTGCAATGTTTTTTTTCACCACTGGGATGCTGACGGCGTTTCCCGCCTGATTTTTATTTTTTGGCGGCCCTCAGTCAAATTTTGGGTTCCTATATTGGCCCTCAGGTGTCCAAACTTTGAGAACCCCTGCATTAAGCTAATACATCCATATGACGCATTAGCACATTTGTGTAGTAGACACACTGAACTCACCTCCCTCTTGGACATTTCTTGCTGTTGGTCGAGTGCTGAAAGAGAATTTGATTCCTTGGTTTCTAGGGAAGTGAAGGACCGGCCCTCTCCCTCAGGAACCTCATCCTCACCGTCTCTAACAGTAGGAATCTCCCCGCCATCAGAAACCTGGACACAAGTTACCACTGATGTACTGTTACCTCTTCTTTACACAAAAGGTGCTTTATCAATCACACGTGGGCAACGGAAATACACAAATGTATATACAAATATATCACTTGCTATGCAAAACCATTCTACCAACTATACACTAACCTTTTCTCCACTCTGGTAGGCAGCCAGGGCCTCTTGGATGAGTGTGTCAGGTGATATGATATGGATACCATGTTCTGTGGACACACAGACACACATTTACATATCGCATGAACATAGATACTGTACACTTGTTTTCTGCATACACACACACACACACACACACACACACACACACACACACACACACACACACACACACACACACACACACACACACACACACACACACACACACACACACACACACACATTTACATATTGCATGACCATAGATACTATACATTTGTTTTCTGCACACACACACACACACACACACACACACACACACACACACACACACACACACACACACACACACACACACACACACACACACACACACACACACACATTTACATATTGCATGACCATAGATACTATACATTTGTTTTCTGTATACACACACACATACATGCAGGCAAGAAGGCAGGCGGATAAAAGGATGGATGGATGTACCTTGGGCCAGCTGAGCCAGGCAGGTGGTCTTCCCTGAGCAGGGCTGGCCCAGGACGCAGGCCTTGAGCGTGAACTGAGGGAAGAGGGGGGGAGGCGTGGCAGGACGGGGCTCATTGACCATGTTCTTCAGCCTCAGGACTACATGGTCCAGGATGTTGTTGCTGCCTAGATGGCGCTTAGCCTCCCCTGCCTCCTCCGGCCACGCCCACTCACCCTCCATGTTCTAGCACACGAAGCAGAGAAGTTGGAGAGGGTCAGGGAACCATTGATACGACAAGGGAGCATTGCAGAAATGCAATTAGTTTGTACCGGCAGTTTTGGAGACAGACGTAGCGACTCCCTCCACGCAAGTTTTATAGCTTTCTGTGTCTTTAGTCTCCAGAAATGCGAATCTGATTGCTCATATCAAAGGAACCAATGCACCCTCTCACTCACTGTGTACTCCTGGTAGTCTTGGTTGTTGAGGAGCTCCTCTTTCTGCCGCTCTACGGGGTCTAGCGGGGCAGAAAGGGGGCCAGGTTCTGAGTCTCCTGGCACAGGGTCATACAGGGGCAATCCAAGCAACAGCAGCTCCTTCCACTCCCTCATCATCTTGACCGGGATCAGCCTGATGGCAGTGTGAGCAGGGGGGGAAACAATATATTAAATATCTTGAATTTAATCGCTCATTCAACAGCTGCACTTTAGCACTCGAAAAGGGTATACCTTGGCACTTGTTTTATAAAGCTATTAATACCATATATCGGTAATGGGAGGTTTTTCTCGCCACTGACAACCGTATTTCTCAGAAACCCAAGAGTTCAACTATTTTATAAAATGTTATCTGTGAATCACTAATCCATTTGTGTTAGTGAAAGGATCAAAAAAGTTTTTTGTATTGTATAAAAAACGGAGCATAAAGTTTCTGCTACTGTGTCAATCTAGATTAAGTCTTAATGTGGGTTTAATAAACGACTGGTGCTGTTTTAATATGCACAAACTGACCAGTTAATCCCATTTGTATGTATTTGCAAGTGAGTTTGTAGTAACACAAGTTCATCGCTTGTGTCCAACAGAGTTGAACCACTTAGACAGGAGAAGAAGGAGACAGAATTTAGAGCTCTCCTATTTTTATTTCACACAAGTACAATTACGATACCAATGATTTAAATCAGTTTACAGTTTACATTCTTTGTATAATTTCAAGTGGAGAAGTCATGATATTTTATTCAAATGCTTCCAATACTGTCAATACAGAAAGATATAGAGAAAGAAAGATAGACCAAATTAATCTTTAAGAATTTGTGGGTGACAGTTACAGAAACACAGATAAGAGATTGTGTGTGACGTACTTCCCGGTAAGTAGACGGTATTCGCCAACCTTGGTAGCCAAATCCTCTATCTGATCCAGGACTTCCCGGCAGAGATTAGAGTGTTTCTTGTGCCTGTGCTGGGCTCGCTCAGCTGCCATCCTGTTATGTAGCTCCATCTGCCTGCTGACCTCATCAGCTTCGTCCAGTTGGGCCTGCTGAGCCAAAGTCTATATATACGAGGCCTCACAATGAATGGGACAACCACCGCAGCTTTGATGTTCCCACACTACAAAGTTTTTTCTTTATACAGTGTTAGAATTTTTTCTCATATTTCATGTTACCACAATGCCGAGTAGGTCAAAGTGTTTTTCTTCAGTGTTTCTGGGAAACGCAATGAAAAAGGCAGAATCTACGATAAGACGTACTTGTGTGTCTAGATTTGAAAGTTTTGAGTTTTCTGGTGCACTGGGACCAATATTCATCTCATACTTCCCCCAACATTACTTCAATAATACCACATTATCATGTCTATTAAATATTAATACTATATTAACTTGAGAACATCAGAAATACCCATTTTCCCTACCAAACAATACAATCTCTGCGTGCATGGTAAGTAAGTGTTTAATAATTACAGATTAACACATCAATACATAAGGTACTGTCTATATGTAATGTATTGATTGCGTTGCTAAACACAGACAATAGAGAATACAACGGTTCTACAACATGTAGCGACATATACAATTTCATCTTCATCTTTTAGCCTCAGGATAGTGATGCTACTACAGCTTCCTACCTTTTCTCTACCTCTCTGCCCTCTCTGGATTCTGCAAAATGTTGGGATTCTAAGCACCTTATCACCCATCCTTCTATGTTCAACTCATATAGCATACTAGCCCTCTATCTCATCTCCTCAAACTCGTTCCCCTGGCCACTGCCTCTCTCGGTCCAGATGACTAAAGTGTCTCTGACCGGAGTCCATCTTCCCCTGTTCTTGAAGATTTCAAGAACCCCCGATAACTGCTGAAGAGGGTCTCCTTCTCTACTGGGACACTAACTAGGCCCTGGTGCAACTGCTGTGGCTACTACTAGAAAAGCAGAGTGCTGTGCGCCTCCCGCTTGTTTTTCTTCTTCTATCTCACCGCCTCCCTCTCCAGGGCCTCCAGGAAGTCCCTCTCCCTCTGCTCCTGGTACTGCTGCTCCCGGAAGAGACGGTTCTCCCGCAGCACCTCCTTCTGGGCGCGGACCTGGAGGAGCTGCGCCACCAGCCGCCGCTCCTGCTCCGTCTGTCGCGTCAGCCGGTGCACCAACTGCTCGTCCCGCTGCGCGTCCTGACGGCGGGAGGCAGGGAGGAGACGGCGGATCGGTGGATTGGTCGTTGCATAACGACGTGATAAGAGTTTCAGGGAATGGGAGAGTTTCATCCATCAGACCTCACACACATAAAAAATATCCATGAATAAATATGCACCTGACCACAACACTGTCAGCAATGGAAACTCAATGGTGAACAGACAATAGAGTGATCAGATCTTATTTCTGAATAAACCAAAGACTTTCTGAATAAACCAAAGACATTTGACTAGGGCAATAATTTAAGACACATTGGGAAACCTTTGGAAGCGGACGTAGGCACATTCTTCTCTTAGTTAATGCATTACTAATCCACCATTTACTTATCTACTGGATGCTACCCAAAGTATGCCTGCCATTCCGTACCTGCATTCCTAGTCATCCCTGGAAGGAGGGATCACTCTTCAGTGTTCTCATGATTAGGAGGGTGTCATCAAAGTAAAGTAAAGTACTCTTTTCGTTGCGGCCTGAGAGCTTGGTCAATACAAAACAGGGGCTTGTGATTAAGGGCTATACAAATGACTTGACCTGATAGGACATCACCTGCTGATTCTCCTGGGCTTTGAGCTGCTCCTGTAGGAACCTGGTGCGGCGTTTCTCCCTCTGCTGGCACGAGGCCGAGTCCTCCGCCAGCCTCTGTCTGATCTTCTGCACGTACTGGCTGTTGGACTGCAGCACCAGCTCAGGCCCGCCCTCCCCGGGGGCATTCTGACCAATGGCCTTGCGGCTCCCTGTGAGGGTCTTGCCGCTAGAGATATAAAGAGGATTCATCGTCTGAACAATCACGATACATGTTATTTTATTTGTCAAGTCAAACTGCGATTTTGTTTTCGTATTATCTTACCTTGAGAAATAAGAGAAGTCTGAAGTTAGAAATGCCTTTCTGCTTTTTTCAAAGCGGGCGATTTCAGCTGTGACCTGCTACATTAAAGAAAAGATGTTACTTCACTGAACCGTGTCTTGTTAAAGCTGACATATTATAGCACCAGGTGTGAGTGTGATTAGCCGTTATAAGCTGTTTTGAAAATCTGCCTCTTCTGACATCACAAGTGGGCATGTCCACCTAGATTTATGCTGGCTAGATCAGTCTACCCATCCGACTGTAGCAAACCTTTCTCATCTTCCGTCATACATCTAGATGGACACGCCCACTTGTGATGTCAGAAGAGGCTGATCTTCAAAACAGCTTGAAACGGCTAATCAAACTCACCCTGTGGTATTATATGTCACCTTTTAGCATTGCATTGGCATATCCTTCCCTGGTGTCATATGTAAACCAAATTTTAGGTATTTAATTAATAAACTAGAAGATTGAAATATCCTACTTGAAGACCTGAGTATGTTTGGTTTGTTTGAAAAACGTCTAACCATCACCCTGATCTGCCATTGTACGTGAAGACTTAATGCATGCTAACCTGTCTTTGCTGTTCCCTGCGTAGCTGCAGCTGCTGGTGCTGCTTCTGCACCAGTTTGATAGCGGAAGGCTTTGGCACGTGGACGATGGAAGCCTGGATACGAGCCATCAGCTCAGTCTGCCTTCGACGCGACGATCGTAGCTGTGGGGAATCAACACGGGGAGGAAAACCACAACAGTAGGAACAGCTTTGAGTTCCCCATTGCAAAATCAAAACACTAAGTAGTACGATGATGTATTGTGTTGCCGTTGACCTTTTCCATGTCCTTTAGTCTCATGTCTTCCGTGTCCAGGAGTTTCTTTTGCTCCTGGAGAAGCTCAGCCATCTCTGACTTCTCCTTCTGCTGCCGGCCCTGCTCCTCGTAGCGCTGGGACAGCTTGTGGAGCGTTACCTCTGCGTCCCGCTTCCCCACCGGCCCCACACGCTGGGAGTAGAGCAAAATAAATAGATAAATACATTCATATAATATTGTTTACAATTTTACATTCGGCAAAATAAAGTGCAATGGTAATGATCTTTGGCTCCCAGCCAAAAGGTGCTCAAACGCCAGGGTCAGCGGTGCCTTGCCCCCTGAATGAATCAGAATTCATTAGAAGTGATTCATTAAACATGAACACAGTAAATAACTATAATATTGCAATATTACAGCGATATTGCAGAACACATAATACTAATACACCAATGTCAAGAGGTAGTGGCATGAGTTGGTTATGTGTTTGTTTAGCATTGACCCATAGAAAAATAATCCCTACTTTTGTCTTTCCACTTGACTTGATTACAAAGCTATAATCTGTTGCCAAGAGACCCATGACACAAAAACCAAAACACACATAAAATACACACATGCACAACCCCTGAGGTGACCAGATTTCTGAAAGGAAAACAGGGACAACACAGAAGTTCGACACACCATATATTATTATTATGTTATTATTTATGAAATTAAAAAAGGTGACATTCACATTTTGCCTATTCTCATCATGGTTAATGTAGGAATGTAATTAAAGATTGGAAGAACATGTTGCATGGTTCACTACTATTTGTTTTAAGCTTTTATAAATCAAGAAAAAACAATTTGAAGTAGGCTACTTGAATAGGGAAGCATTGTATATTGTATTGACGGTTGATGGTCAGACCTGTTTATGGATCAAGTCGATAGATAGGCCCCCCGAGTTAAGGGTGGTCGCATCGCAGCCTCAGACCAGATTAATTGCCAACTGTCTCAAATTGTTTATTCATGAGAAAAATAGAACCTTTAGCCATTTAAAAATCGATTATTATATTATTTTTAGATTTTAATTTGAGTTCAGATTGGACAGCTCCAGCTGGTCCCCGAGAAACAGGAACTGTCCCTCCCTGGAAAGCGGGGACGTCAGGTCACCCTAACACTCACACCCCCATCCCACCCTCACACCCTCACACCCACCCACACACACACACACACACACACACACACACACACACACACACACACACACACACACACACACACACACACACACACACACACACATACACACACACACACACACACACACACACACCCATTCTTCCCTCACATGATCTGAGACGACGTCGTTCTCTTTTTTGTGCAGGTGGGGGCCCCCAGCAGTGGGCCGCACGGTGTCCATGGGGGTCCTCTTCATCTTCCTGTGCTGCAGCAGGACGTAGAGCTGGTAGAGCAGACGGGTAGCCGCTCCCTGCTTCTCCTGCATCAGAGCCTGGGCTGTGTTCTGGTCAAAGGGGACGCCAAGCAGCTGGAGGGTGGGCTCGATGCGGCTGAAGTTGCCCTCCTTGGAACTGGAGATGCTAGAATTTTTTGGAATAATAATAATAATTGAAATGACAGTGTTGACATTATTTTATTGAATGCTTTTAAAAAATACATGATGTTGCACTAGTAAGATACAGTGGATATAAGGGTAACGCTACAGATCTATCCAAATCCATACCCTTTTCCATCTTTGATTAATAAAGTTTAACGTATCTTAATAATTATCTAAATCGGAGAGCTCTGAGATGGAAATCTAACAGTTAACAGCCAAATAAATGTAAGCATTGGCAGTGTAAGGGGACAATTAAAAGAAACAACTTACTTGCTTTTTATGAACGCACTGAAATCATCTTGCAGCTGGTATTTAAAGAGCACTTCTCCAATAAGGTAGCCGGTGGAGAAGTCCTTCGAAAATGTACTTGGCTCTATAAACGCGGCAGGGAATAACCGAGGGAGATATTATGTTGCTTTTTCGTTTGCTTGTAAATATTATAAACAAAATGATATAATCACCGCAGCTTACCACCGATCCACCATGGCACCTATTTAAAACCTATACGACATGTACGTCTGTACATGTCATATATAGGTAATACTAAAATCATAATGATTTTAGTATTTAGTATTGCATTGAACTTTGAAGCCAAACTTCACGCGAGAGCAGCAAACTACTTTAATACAAATATGTCAATTTTGCTAACGACAAGCTAGATGATGGCGAGTAAACTCTTACCAACTGTTTTTGACAACCGGAGCTCGTTGTTAAGCCATCTGCATAATATATCCGACATTTTTGGGCGTTGGTATCGAACTCCTTCAGTTTAAACTACATCATACATTTAAGATGTTTCTCCTAATACGACTCCTTTAGGTCCAACTTCCTCCGTGCGGGACCATAAAGTGTGTACAAAACCAGGCGGGTGACGTCCCCGGGGCGTCGTTGCCATAGCGCACGTCAACAAGATGCTCTGGGCGTCCAGAGCCAATAGCTAAAAAAAGACGTGTGAAGTGTGTAAGCAATATAATAAACCAATGGTAAGCATACATTTAATTCACTCTTAACATATAACAGACAATGAGATAGCTTTTCTTTTTTTTTCATTAAAAGCAAGAGTATCATGTTTAGTGTGAAATCCAGTAGTTATTTATTGTGACGTAATGGCATAAATGATGCCACAAATGTACGTAACAAAAAAGTTGTCGATTTGGTGTGCAAAAAAAAGAAAATCTGATTCGAAGCAATGAAAAGTACTGAAATTTACCATTTACATGGGAAGCCACTATTCTAAGTGATGACGATGCATAATTATTTCAACAACTTTATTACTTTATAACAGGCAGCATTGTGGTATGGATGGTTACAGTTAGTGTTAATTTCAATAAATCTTCGGAAGAAATTAAGAAAAGCATTGCCAGCAATTTAGGCAATCAGTTTAGTGAATACATTTTTCTGTCTTCTCGTTGAACATTAGTAAAAGTAACATGAAGCAAAGCAATAACAATAGCACACTTGTTAAATAGGTGTTTCCACCAATATATAGTACGCCTATACACGTTTATACATGCAAAACATTTAGTTAAAAAAGATAGGGCTGGACAATTTTTTTTTCAGACGCGTTATTAACATGATATTTCGGAAGTTGATATTGTTTACATTGTGAGCTCTACTGTATTGGCTTTTCCTACATAAACACTTTACTGTGAAATAAGCTGTGCAAGATAAAGTGTCAAATTTGCACTACAATTGGATTTAACATCTACAACAGAAAATTAGTTTTCAACATTTGTCCATTGAAGCCTAAATTATATAGGCATTCCATTCTCTATACGAGAAGGTGCCAAAAATACATGAACTTGGAATATAACAAATATTTAAAAAAGAAAGGAAGGTGCTTTTCGTTGACCAATCAACATAAAAAAAGATGTGTTAACACATAGCATTCATAAAGGACCGTAATCAAAAGTCCTGCATTTATGGCAAAAAAAAAAAAAACGGGCAAATAATGACCAAAATAGACTTTTGCAGGCAAGCATATGTACACAGGTATCATAATCAGCCGTTTTCACAAGCTGAGAGTAACATACATATTTGATAATAATAGTTGTTCACATCACAGTAGATTTATTTAAAGCGCGTCAGTCGCCCTTGCATCCTCTGAATCAAGCCAGGGCCAAGTCTCCCCACATCTCCCCACTCTACTTAGCTTTACAAAATGATATTCCCAAACTGGACTGTGATTCCGAGTCTAGTTTGGGAATGTAATTATGTAAAGTCAGAGGGTAATCACAGTCTGTGATTACAGATGACCCATAACAATACTCTGTCAACGTTACAGAAAAAAAATGACATGGAACCTCGAAGGTCACATCAGTCGACTCTTGAAAAGACTCAGAATATCCCTAAATGTGTGACTTAAAAGACGACAAATCCATATAATATCTCCATCAACGGAAAGCATTACTGGCTTCTTCCTAATCTATCTAATACTGGCCTTCTAAAATAGATTTGCGTAGTTATTATGGTATTAGAACAATTTAGCATAACTAGGAACCTATCATTACAAACCAACCAATTCAATTGCTTTACATCAGGATGGATCTGGAATAATCTTTGCATATCATTATATTTACAGGTATAGTGATGCATCATTATTTATCCTTTCCTTTACCACTTGCATTGCAGCAGATAAAACATAGGATTCCTGAATGGAAGCTCAACATTCAACAAGGCAATTCAATCAGTCCCTCCAGAAAAACACGATTATGCGATCGCATAATTCAACGCATAATTCAACGCATAATCAGCCTAAATCCAATATGCGGGGGCCGCATTTTTTCAAATATGCCGCACTTTCACTGCATAAATTGCAGATTTCCACGCAAAATATGCGGGGCTTGCATGATTTCATAATCCCTGCATTTTCGTTGCAAAGTCACATATATCTTTGCAGAAAGTTGAAAAATGTTGCGTTTACTTCACACAGGAGCAGCCATTTCCCCCTGCCATGGGAACGTTATGAAGTGACGTAATTACGCGACGTGAACGTCATCGAAGAGCGGCATTTTCGCAAGTTCCCGCAATTTTCTAAAGTTACCGCACTTTCATCGCATGAAATTGCACGAAATATGCCGCATATTTCATCGCATTTGTTAAGAAAACATGCAGCATAATCAAGGATTTTTGGCCGCAACAATCACAAAAAAACGCTGTATTTTTCTCGAGGGACTGTTCAATATAGTCCTCTGAAAGACTTGAATTTGGTAAACAGCTTTTAAACAGACATCCGTTATCATAAATGTATTCAAAAAAGGGGATGATAACATTGAGATATAAATGCAAGAAATGCAACCCAATCATATTATGATTTAATTTAGATAATCTCATATAAAGCAAGCAAACAACAAGAATTGTCACACTTTTTGTTTGTTTGTTTGAATGAATGATATATAGTTCACATATATCCTTCCATTTTTAAAAGCAAACTAAAAACACAGCAATGTTCAACATTTCCCATGGATTCATATCCATTCACCTGGTAGCTTATATCAGTGTTTTTCTTATTGGCCTGTTTGCCCCCAAATTTTCACACCATAAGAGAAAAGCACCCCTGTAATATCTGTGTGAAAAATAGTCAGAAATTGTGTTCATCTGTATATCGCTCTCATCGCAAAATATCAATCTATTTCTTGTTTGGTGCAGTCAGCAACTTATGCTCCGTGTGAATTATCTTTCCAAATCCGACCACCTGCCAGATGTGCATCGGACGTGCAGATGTGGGTGTATGTGCTCTGGCTAGGGTGTAATGTCAAATGTTCCAGAAGGCGGCTAATCCTCCCACGCATGTTGGCCGATTTCAACATCTTTACATCAACAGGAAATGTCTCATTCTTCTCGAACCGAGAAAGAGTTCCCGTACAACAGCCCAAAATCTTCTTAGAATGGCCCAGCAAAAGTGTCTAGTGTTTTTACTTTTTAAGGTTCGCTGGTTAATTCAGTTATTTTAATGTGTTTAGTGTTATTTTGTTTGGGTTAAGTCGCTTCTTTAAAAATGAGTGTTTTTTTGTTTTGTTTTTATTCTTAAGAATTCTTATGAACATTACGTTTACATTCAAGGAATCTGCACTGATTGAAATGAAAAATTCAATGGTTCTGCCTTGTTGAAGCACATGAAATGACATTTCGGAATGCCCATCTATACTATGTCTACATTAATCACTGTCAAAAGAAAGCTCCTTGTCTGTGAGTTCAGTGTGATACAACGCTAAATAATGTTGCACAATAAAAATGTAACCAGCAAAGACACCTTCCATTTCTGAAAGAAAAAACAATTTCAAACTACCAGTTACTTTGCACAAACGGGACCACATATGTGGGATGAACATAGCCAATCTTTCAATGTTTAACTGTTCATATCGGTATAGGATAAGCCCATTTAGACTGGATTTCTTTGACACAGCACAGTGAGAAAGCAAACGGATAATGTTTCCCCTATTGGGCCAGGTTATGCTGTGAGTGAGTATTTCAGGACTTTGTAGAGGACAACAGGTTGTGGAGCCAGGTGGTCGCTGAAGACGACCCCTCTCCTTCTGATCCCCCCTCCTCCTCCTGGGGCAGGAGGAACTGAGTGGAGGCCACCGAGGTGGGCGAGCCCATGGAAGGGGCGCCGATGCTGCCTTCGTCCCCGTCCCCGTCCCCTGGGGAGTCCAATTGCCACGAGCACTGTGGCTGGTAACTCCCAAATGAGCCTCCCTTTTCAGGCTGGGGCTCTGGGAAAGACTGGGGAGCCACCGGGAGAGGGTCAGGGCCCGGCACTTCAGGCTGCACCTGAGGACGGTAGCCTGCCCCTCTGCCCGCTGGAGAGACGGGGAAACCCCCCTGTGGCTGCTGCCCGCCCTGCGAGAACATGGGCTCGGCCCGGAAGGCGAGGGACGAACCCGAGGTCTGGATCCCCGTGTACGTCACGTCGGTGCGCGCCGAGTCCAAGGACGACGCAGAGGACTCTGAGGAGTCTGGGTAACGCGGTCTGATGGGTCGCTCGTCCACCACCTGGTTGTAATAGCGAATGGACATGGGCTCGTCCGTGTCCACCGGGTCGTCTCGGACGCCCCGCTCCTCGTCCTCGTCCTCCTCGGGGATGACCACCAGCTTCTCCTTGCTGGAGTCCCAGGCGGACTCATCCACGATGTGCACCATGCTGTTGGCGTGGGGCTTCACGTCCAGTGGGCCCTACAGGGGTCACAGTGACAGGGTGAAGACATGATCGCAAAGCTCCAGGGGGGGGGGGGGTCAAGCCATGTCAAGTGTTAAAAACCACTCGAGTTTGAGGATGCCTCGACTTGGTGTTCAACTGCCATGTTACCTGTGTTCTGGACCAATCACCAGCCAGCTTGGGCTCAGGGATGTCTGGGTAGAATGCTTTCTTCACCCTGGTGGTGGGATAAAGGAATACAGTCAGAATATCATCTATCACAAAACTCTAATGACTAAGGGCAGAGGTCCACAGGCGAGGACACTTTCAACTGGTGGAGCAAGGCATTAACACTGCCTGTGTTAGGGCTTCATTTCCCTGATAAACCATGGAGAAAAACATCGCCACCGAAAGGAAAATATGTATTACACTAAATATCCAATGAAACTTGCATAATAGCTAAACAATCAATTACAGAATTGTACCTAAAGCTTTCTCATGTGCATCTTTAAACTAATAAAATATGTGTTTTTGCCTTGCTTGGCAACAGTAAGTAGGGAGGGAAGGTCGAAGATGGATGAGCCGCATAACCGGAGCCGGTGTTGGTATATATTCCCAACCCAACAAACACACCATTTCCTCTTCTTGTAGCAGACGAAGGTGACGATGAACAGGAATAATGTCATGGTTCCCAGCGAAGCCAAGATTTCCAAGAGTAACCAATCCGCTGTGAGGAGAGACAAGAAGGGAGTTTGTGATCAACACACAACCTGAAAAGCTGGAGCACCCCTCCCTTCTTAAGGCAACCGTATCCTGGAGTATAAAGGTGCAGTATAACATCGATACCATGTCCTGCCTAAACACGCCCTTGCTATGTATAACTATTGCTCAAGCTGCGACTTTGCACAACAATTGGGTTATAAGGAGGGGAAGCGATTCTTCACGGCCCACTCAGACAGCTTGTAAAATGTCTAAGAAGGCAGACGTTAGAGGAAAATAATGAAAAGAAAGGCTGCAGACGGTTTGGAAATGAACAACGTACTGTATGATGCCATGGTGATGCTGGCGGTGGAGCCCGTGTCCTCTCCGGCAGAGGTGTAGGCCTTCACGGTGAACTTATAGAACTTGACGGGTAGATTCTTCACCGTATAGCTGCGGCTGCCAGGGCCGCTCAGGTTGGCTGTGGAAAAACAAAACCGAATCGAAAAATTTGAAACTGTGTGACATTGTACAAAAATTGGTTAAAAATGTTTCAATCTTTAACAAATGTTCTAACCCAAAATATTCAATTGGAAGCCTCCTGAAGCAATTTATTGGTTTAACAGGTTCAACAGGACTGAGCAATTAATACGTTCCCGAGAATAAAATAAATAACCACCTTTATTCATTCATCCTTATACATTATTGCAATATATTTGAGACTTCTATATTTGAAAAAAATAATGTTTCTCTAATCTAACCTATTACTGATGGTCTTAACTTGAGGAATACTTGATTAAAACCCCTTCTAAGCAGACAATATAAACCACATCAAATTGTTAGATGGCTGTCCTAATAACACTGCCATGAGTAACCCTTGCTGCAGGCAGTGCTAGACCAACACAATGTGATGTGTACCGAAGAGCGTGAGCTGGCGGTCCGTTATGAGGTAGACGCGGTAACCCAGGAGGAAGCCTCTCCGGTCGGCCACCGGGATCTCCTGCCAGGTCAGCTCGATGTCAGAGTTTCGCTGATTGGTCGTCAGGGAAGGGACGGCACGGATGGGGACTGCGACAGCAGATAGGGAAGCAGAGACGGAGGATGAAAAAGAGAGAGCGAGAGAGAGAGAGAGAGAGAGAGAACGTGGCATTGTGTGGGAAGAGTTTTCATTTTAACCTAAGTACCGGGCTTGGCCCCTCCCTGCCCCATATCAAAGACTCTAAAACATTACATTTATTCCAGACGGAAATAAAGTCTGCCGCTTGGTGTTCTAGCTTTATTCACTCAAGCCAAGTAGTATCCACTTGCACAACCATCTCACAGATGATACTTCTCTTTCATACCAAGATTACATATTATAGCCTGTGCAGTTGTGGCGATATACTCCATTTACTTTGGGGATGATGTTTTCAGAAAAAACTCAGAAATAGGCTTAATGATAAGGGGTTTAATGTTTTATCATGCATCAGCTCAGTTGGTTCTCTCCGCGGTGAGGGTTGCGTGGGGGGGGGGGGTCTCTGCTCACCAAGCTCCTGTGTGTATCCCTGCCAGCGCTGCAGTAGCTCTGTGCTGTCGGGGGAACAGCCGTAGAGGGAGAGGATGTACCGCACACCGGCCCGGAAGGAGTCTACACAGAGCAGGCACACACACAGCAACACACCCTAGATGACATCACCGGAGAGCCGCAGCCATGGGTGAACTCATACACCGTGTTCCTGTTTCTGCTTTGCATTGGATTCTTTTGGGGAACACTATCCTTTTATTTCCCTTTTCATTTCCTCTTTTTGACCACACACTTTCTATGAAATTTCTATGACTACCTCCCGTTATACTCCTTGGATAGAAAAGGACAGATGGGATTACGGATCGATAATAATTAATAAATTGCAATTTTACCATCTGCAGAACCAGGGCCCAGGCGGCGTTACAGTTCAACCATTTAGTAAATTAAAAAGTTATTTAATCTCATGATGTTGACAGGCATGGCTGCGAGGCATCTCCTGCCACAGTAGAACCGATGTGTGTACCTGATACTAGGGAGACGTTGGCCCTCTCGGCGGCCACCTTGGTCCAGTGAACAGGGCAGTCGTGCAGGCAGGTGGCTTCCTGCCACTCCACCACGTAGCCCTGGCTGGCGTTGGCGTCGCTGGCCCAGGACAGAGGGAAACCTCCGCCTGCGCCCGCCACTCTGGACACGGCGCCGGGCTCTGGGTCTGAGGAGGGAGGGCCGAGGGGGTTCAGTAACACAGCATTTCTCTATTTCTTGAATCAAATTTTATCTTTGAGTGTGAAAGTTAAGACAATGGCTTTTGGCCAAATGTTTCGAGTAGAGATAGACCGATATGGTTTTTTCAGGGCCGATACCGATACTTAGTAGTCAAGGGGGCCGATAACCGATATTTGGAGCCGATACTAATTTACAGAAAAAGGGAAAATATTGGCGTCAAATTTCTGAATAATACAAACTCCCAACACTTAACTTAATTTAAATGCCTTTAAGCATATGTTTAATAAACACAACAGTTTATCAGATTTGCAACATAACACAACTTAAACAAGTAAATGTCTCCCTACAATTTTCCTGAACTGAACTGAAATGTTAATCTTTTACTTATCTTTCTTTTAAGTTCAAACAAAAACAGAAAGTGCAGGGTGTTCTTTTGAAGTTAACTGAAAATTTAAATAAATAGTTCCCTAGTTAAACAGCCATTATTGCCACAGTTTTCTCTCAGAAAGACGGTGCTTTGCTGTCAGTTTCTCATGTCGCTCACACACACACACACACATTTTTTGTGTATGGTTAAACATGACTATCAATCATTATAACAACGTTTATAGGTCATAAAAGTTGAAAAGCTTGATAGGTCCCCTTTAACGTGCTTCCCGGCAAAAAAACAGGACTGAATTGAGTTTATTAGGTTTTTACTCTCCCTCACACACAGACTTCTACTATCACAGACTATTTCCATATCGATATTATCAGCAACCTGGTTTCGAGTGATTAACGGACTGTGAGCGAGCAGAGCTGCCGCTTATGTTTCGATAACGTTAATGGGCTCACAGTAATGTTACTAGTAGTTGTGAGTTGTAGAGGACTGGGATTTTTATTACAATTTCGCGAGAGTCTGCTGCCTTAAATTACCTCGAAACGCAACCAGACAAAACCTTTTCTCCTCTCCGCCGTGTGTGTGAGCACTGCGCATGCACAGCTTTCAGTGCTGATTGGCTGTTAGCCGTCGTGCGTGTAACCAATCAGATGGTGCTGTGGTGGGACAATGCTGGAGACAGCGTAGTGGCAGCAGACAGAGAGGCACGGCTGCATCAGAGCCAAAATAACCAGTTTTAAATTGACACACAGGCCACACAGGCCACTCGGACCTACCCGATTTAGGTTTTGGGATGACGATGCTCGCAGGTGGTGACACACCGGCCGCGTTCTTGGCCGTGAGTGTAGCCACGACCCGGCCTGCGACGGCCATGTGGGTGAGGTTAACGGGTGTCTCGTGGATGCCGGGGGCCAGGGTCTCCGTGTGCTGCACGTTTTCCTCCGGGCTCCACAGGGTCAGCTCGTAGCCCGTGATCTCTCCGTGGCTTTGCCTATGTGTCAGGGGCTTTGTGGGGAGAGAGAGAGAGAGTGAGAGAGTGAGAGAGTGAGAGAGTGAGAGAGTGAGAGAGAGAGAGAGAGATAAAGTGATGGGGGGAAGATTCCAGAGGTTAAAGGAATGACAGAATAACAGATGAGTGTTAAGATATAGGAAGTGACTATACTTTAATCCAAAGTGCAAATAAGCACCTCACAAACAGAAACACACTCACACACAAAACAAAAACTCAGTTTTTTTACCTTCCACATGACCTGCCCCATGACATTCCCTGTGTTGTCCTTGTCAAGGGACACCCAGAGATCAGGAGCCTCGGGCACTGTGGGGAGACGAGGTATAGCAGGAAATCAGACATGGCATGTCAAGTAAAGAAGAACACAGAAAGAACTGAATGACTGAATATATGTTTGAACTGAGATGTGTGCTTTTATTGAGTAGTACTAACAACACATTCAACTGTTATTTTTATAAATGAATAAAATATACACATATATACCGTCGATTTCAGTTCTGAATGCCAGTGTTTTGCTCCAGGAGCCCCACTTCCAGAAGTTCTGCTGGGCTCCACAGCTGACCCTGACTTGATACTCGGTCACTGGAACCAGGTCCAGAAGGGCCACCGACCTCAGACCCGCACCAGAAAAGGTCCGCTAGTGACACGCAGGAGGTCCATTTCATCACTCACCATACAGACCAGAGAATGAATACACGTCGAGTTGTGTTTTGCTGTCGTACTAGAAAGCCCCACCCAGATGTATGTCAGCACTAATTTCAGTAGTTTGTGTTTGCTTTTGTACACGATCGAACCTCCAAGATAAGAACTGCGACTGGACACCAAACGTGATGCAGACGGCACAGGATCTGAACTTCCTGTGCTGAAAACGGTCCTGCGAGTGCTCAAAGCACACACACACACACACACACGCGCGCGGTTACCTTTTTGACGTGGCCGTCGAGCGTGATCTCGACCTGGCAGGCGAGAGCCAGCGGGGCGTAGGCGGCGTACTCCCAGTCCCACAGCAGTGTTGCGTTCCAGGCATGGGCCACGGCGGTCAGGTTGGCTGGGGCAACAGGATGCACTGGGAGCAGAAAAACAACATGTTCGCATAAAACAATAGGGTACCATGGTTTTACATATCCACCACGGCACATCCTCTTCCTGCTTTCGGAGTAGGAAAAGAACGGTAATGACTGGTGCTGGATCCTTAGGCTTTATAATAATATTCATCATCCTCATAATAATCAGTTTACAACAAAAAAAATATTATTCATAAAAAAAGCATCCAAAGATGACAATGAGATCGAAGACAATGGAACAAAATTAGAGACTACAATGGAAAGCTACAACTCTGCATGACAAACATAAAACCTTTCATCCATTATAGTCAAGACATTTGCCAGAAGAACGACACATGCCAGTTGTTGACAGATATCGTTTTACCTAATTAGAAAATTTACCAAAACACACAAGTATGCATGTGAAATATTCTGCACTGCAGCTGCCTTGCGATGAAATCACTCACCTCTGTGTGAGAGCTGAGCAGAGTAGCTCAGGCTGGACTGCCCCAGAGGGTTACTGGCCACCAGGATCCAGTTACCTGCCCACTCAGGTAGCCTACAGTCCGTCGGCGGCTTCTTCGGGATGGCCTCTGCACAGTCCCTGCACAGAGAAAGCCAGACACTCAAAACTATATATATATATATATATATATATATATATATATAGTGTGAAGAAAAAAAGGCAATCTGTTGAAACAATGTTGTACTTGAAAATACAGACTAATGGCCATTCATTCCTCTCGTCTATGAATTGTAAAATAGTTTCATCCAACTATTTAAATACATATATCCATACAACATATGTGCGTTTGTGTGTGTCTATATTACCTTCCATTGAGCGTGTAGAACGTCCTTCGAGAAGCATGCAGGTGTGTGTTTCCAGGGCTCCATTGGCAGATCACAGAGGTCAGGTCCCTGGTCTCACACACTAGATCCGTGGGCAGGGGGGGGTCTGGTGAGAGACAGAAAGCAGGCAGGTCCCATTCGTTTATTTGCAACAAGGAGGCAAAAAAGGATTTCCTCACCCTTTTAAATCAATGTGAAACCTGCCGCGTACTGCAATGCTGAAGCGTTTTTATAGCTCGTCCACGGTTGTATAGTGTTGTGTGTCAGATTTACGAACTGTTTAATGTTGACATGGCCAGCAGATTAACAGCCATTCAAAAAATGTTTCCCTCTGAATAAATGACCTTTTCCCTTTTACAATCAAGAAGCTGTAGTCATGTGGATTATTGTCTGATCCATTTCTCTAACTTACATCCGACAAACACCACGGTTCCCGTGAGCAAGTTCAGGGCACTACTACAGAACACATTGGTCCCCGTCAACGTGGAGGCCTTCAGATTGGTCTTTGTGGTTGCATAGCTCCGCCTACTCAGCCGCACCGAATCCATGACGGTGCTATTGTAGCGAATGTTGCCAAAATCCTTGCGCTCTCCCACAATGCAACAGACAGTGATGTCGTCTCCGACCAGTACCACTGGGTCCTGAGGAATCATCTTAGATCCCGTCTGGCTGGGGTCATCCAAACCTGGGGGGGGGATGAGTAGGGAACATTACATTATATATGATACATTATATATATATATATGAGTAAGGAACAATACACATATATAATTTAAGCCATTTCGGGAAAAAGTGATTTCTCAAACGCACGAGTGATTTCTCAAACACGTTTCTCTTGTTGTTATTAAAAGATCGTAACCCGAGTTTACCGACAGCGTAGCGTCTCAACATTTTCGAGATGCGTTTCTTGGCGATCATGCAGTCGTTTCACAGACAAATAAAGTGCCAACCTCGATATATCACAGTGGTGCTCCAATCGCTGGTCTTCTGCCCTTCTCTGGAACGCAGTCTGACAGACAGAGACGTACATTTAAGGGGCTCGGCTGAGGTCCAGTTCCAGTGGTGCCGCCCATTTTCCTGGGTCGCTGTCACAGTTTCCTGAATGCACAGAGCAGCACACGATGCCAAAGATCAAGAAACTTTTTGATGCAAATGTGGGTGTGCCCTAGACATTGTGTTTCTTTGGCATAACCAAGGCCACCGGCTGACAAGGCTTGCTTTACTGCTACCATATGCCACACTTGATTTAAGGTGCCCCGTCCCAAGGGACATTTCTCATCAGTACTGCAGGTAGAAATGTGTTTTTAAGAGGATTGAAGGTTGACATTCATTTCATAGTGACCTTTGTTTGTTTGTGTGGGCGCATGCGTGTTTGTGTATATAATATAAATATTGTATTGTTACATAATCCCACAGATAACAATAAGCAGATAACAATGATTTTAAAGTATTATCTGTAACTCATAACTCATTACAAATATTTATGTTGTATTATTAGACCAGATAGACCAACAGTTGTTGGTTCTAACAGAACTGTGGATTTTAATAATGAAAGGGCATAAAAGGGACATGTGAATGAACCTGACCGCAATAGGGAGTAAATGACATAAAGGAAATAAGAAAAAATAAGCAAAGTCAACCAAAATGAAGGGACTAAAGATAAGAGGGCCTTACATAGAAGACGGTTTCATTGAATTCAGTTCTCAGAACGATGAGGTCAAAGGTGCTCGCTGTCCCTCCGAGCCAGGAAATGGAGAGCAGCTGACTCCGATGCGAGTCAATGTTGGTTAACAGGTTCACCTCTTGGGGTATATCTAGACCTATAACAACAAAAAAGGTAACACGAGAGGAAAAGTTTTATGATAATAAGGATTATTCAAAATATAAAACTAACCACATATGTCAAACATTGAAACATAACTCTGCCATTCAAAAAGCTAAGAAGGCTTTTTAGGTTTATGGTTGGCCCTTTGGTTGAAAATATTTTTTAAGTGGTCACAAAATAATTGGATCCCGTTACCAGATTTCTGGTGGAATTTGGACCTCATTAAAGTCACATTGGTCCAGTTGCCCTTGCATGCGTTTTTAATTTAGAATTGGCCAGAAAGGGTCCAGATGACATGGTCATCATGTTTCATTTTCTGGTTGGGTTCAACATTGTGTAGAAGCCATTAATTCTGACAGTTCTAGATCTCAGTCAATAATATTCCTATCATAATGCATTTGACAAACAACATTATCAAAGAATGCATATTGTTGGTTCTCACCACCGTTGCAGTGGCTGTGTGTAGCAAAGAGGCTGAGCAGTGTGCAGATGAGCCACGGCTTTAGCTTGTGGATATGGCTGGAGCTGGAGCCAGGCATGGGCCAGGCATGGGTCATGGTTGCAGTATAAGGGGCTGTCTGTGATGATGTTGAGGTACTGGTTAACACTCTACGGCCACAGAGACATTGACATCCTGAAGGATACGTGGACTGATGGGGTCTGAGGATACCTGTAAAGAAGGAAACAATGATTAGTTATATGAGTTACATTTTTGCAGCAGTTTGGTGTTGGATAGATTATTCATTTATTTTTTAATTTCCTAGTTCAAAAAAAATTACAAAAAATGTCAAAAAAAAAAAAAAAAATGTATCTATCAAGATAATCTGACATTTATTTCAGCCAAAAAAATCCAAGTATTACACAATTTGAATAGTAAATATTGTCTTATTTTCTGATACCATTTTTAATAGTTTTCATATGCTTGGGAGAAAACGAGTATAGGTGTAATAAGGGAAATCAGTGACAAAAGTAAGAAAAAGCAAATGTTCAAATGGTGGTTCTTTGTGGGGCCTCCGAGATTAGGGTAACCATTTCGAGAAGGGCCCTTCGACAACCACACAATTGAAATACAATAGTTAACTGGGAACCAGACACAAACCAGAAAAAAAGCATTACATTTCATAAACCCTTGGTTAAAGCCGGTTTCACACCACCGTGCGGCAATTCGCCGCCTCCATTCATTCCAAACAAAAGCGGCTGTTGACCAGGAAGCTATTATTTTCATTCGATCAATCTTATGATAATGATTCATTAATTAATAATTGAGTAAATAAAATGTATACATAATAGCAAATGCCATCACAAGTTACGAGAGTCCAAAGTGATGCACTTGATTTAGCTGAAAAGCAGCCAAGAAAAAATAAACTATTTCTTTTATTGAGGTCCATGAAAAACTATTTGAATTTATTGAACTGCAACATTAAGCAGCAGATGCTTGTTACTTGTAGGTTTGATACATTTTCTGTTGATCTACTAATCAATTAATCTTCTGTTGCTGCCTTGGACAACCTCATACAACATGACAAACACAAGGTGCATTTTGCCAAGGAACAGCTAGAGAATATTAAAAGATAAATATACCAGGAGTGAATCACATCGTTAAATACTAAGCAGTACAGCATCTCAAAATTCTCTCCATGAAAGCACTTGAAAACATATTGTTTCTAGTCAAGATCACCTAGAACAGCTTTGAAGACATTTTTGCTTAGTAATTTGGCTAGTCCATGCACTAGAAACAGAATTTGTACCATCAAGGCGAAGAGATACATTTGACTAAAGCAAGTTACCCACATTGGCAATATGCAGAAGGCTTTAAATTACGCATGCAAAAAGCAGATGGCCGTTTGGTATGATGAATAATATATTGCTTCAGAGATACTCTTAAAGAAGTTTTGCCGCAAACATACTCTGTCACGACAGCAGAAAAATACTGAGTGCGCACTGCGCACTAGTGCATGTGTATCTGTGTATGTGTGTATGTTTGTGTATGTAAGGACAGTACAAGCACTTCATTGCTTGGTATACTCAATAAACTGCAACGGTGAGTTTTAGATTATCTGGTTTACCCAGAGACAAGCAGGGGCAGGCCTTCAAAAGGCATGGCAGCTTGAAGAACACGCTTACCAACACAAAACCTCATTGCCCAACCCATACTGGAACACCTTAGTGACCATAGAACACACACATACACACCCAATACAGAAAACACCTTGCTTGTCTGATGAGCATTGTGCAACATGGTCTTCTATAAACTCAACTCAACACAACTCCATGACCATTGGCATTTTTTTTTTTTTAAGACAGCTCTGCCTACAGGGAGATGAGGGCCACAAACTTCATTATTACAATAGGTGCGTTTCCATCCCCCTAATTTAATGCGAACTTTGAAGTATCGAATCAGTAAACGGTGATGGAAACACCAAAATTCGCATCAAAATCCTCTAATTTGCACAAAAGTTTATCCGCTCGCTTGAGGTGGTTTTTGAGAAATGCGAAAGAGTAAATTCGCAAAATGGGAGATGGAAACACATTTTGCGAATCAGCTGTGACGTAGCGAACTTTGAACACACAGGACTGACAGTCTTTCCGATTTCCGCATAACGACCGGCCATAGCAACCCTGCCGACATCAACGTGTAACGTCATCACCCTATTCCGCTCCAACCACTTGATGGAAACGCACCTAATTCAAATTACTTTTTTGCGAACTTTCTAAAGACTCGCATCACCTTTTAGATGGAAACGCAGCTACTGTCGTACACCTGATACAACAATTGTGTTGCAAATTTCATTAATTGTGTTTCATTGCCACTGAATGTATCATAATGACAAATATAATAAAATATTATAATAAAGAACATGACATGATAATAGTGACTAATTGGGGGGGGGGTATCAAACTACCAGTGTACCCCAACCACTTCAGTGATGCACGGCTGCCAGTATGCGCCAGATCATTCAGTGGCAACAAATAGCAAGGTAATAATAAGTAAAATAGCTTAGCATGAAAATGTCAATTTTTTACTTAATTATAAATCTCAAAATCCATATTGAATATTAAATAAGAAAGAAGTATTTTATGGACAACTGTTAAAGGCAAAATTAGTTTTAGGGCCTTCCTGTTTCCACAAAGGTTACAGTTAAGATGCCAATTTAGGTCTGTTAAAACTAAGCATTAGCAGATCAGACAGATTATCTACAGTTGCACAAGTGACACTAACCTCTGAACTCTGTGAAAATACCATCTTTTAATAAACATTTGAGTCAGAGGATCATTACAAATCTTTTCGCACCACGTTTACGGTGAAATACAATTATACAAAATGAATGCACAAACAAAATATACATTGTGCTTGGAGGGAACATAAAATAATGTTTCCAAATGGGACCCAAGACATCCATCATGTACTTAAGGTAGCTGATTCAATCTACAGACCATGGGGAGATAAAAAGCGTAGATTCAGGGAAATCTAACCATGAAACTGATAGCTACAAATTTAAATAGAATCTCTCTCACACACACACACACACACACACACACACACACACACACACACACACACACACACACACACACACACACACACACACACACACACACACACACACACACACACACACACACACACACACACCCACCCTCTTAGCTTTTCTGGGACGCTTGGTATTGCTGGAAACAAAGACTGCAGATTTGAAAACAGACGATCTTACTATAAAAGGTGCAGTGTCACCTTAAACCAGTGGCACATGCATCCAAGGGCTACATGGCATGCAGAAAAACAGGTGGACAATACCAGACAAAGATTCCTTTGGGATTGTCTACTGTGGACGGCAGAGTAAATGTGTCTGTGAGACAGTTGCTCCAATGTTCCATTTCAAGCATCACTCTAGAGTAGGCGACTATGGAAGAAAATATAAAATGCCAGTGTGCGGAAGTCCTTTGTCAAACAAAAGTTAACAATGGCACACACTCGCATGCATCGCATAATCAATAAATTAAAACGTGATCCATCTAAAAGAGGCAATGGTGCTGTCACTTGCTGTATATTTACTTTTGCTATTGCACAAAACACACAGACAATAGCAACAACTCACGCCTGCTAGGTTTTGAAATAAGTAAGTAACCAAAAAAGTAGAGGAACTGGGAACAGAACAACATTTTGAGAAGATTGCGGCAAACAAAGAATTCCAACATTTTTGAGCACTCACCACTTTGCACAGAGCTCTCTTCACTGTTTATGTATTAATAGACTGTCTATTTTTGCTTCTTCTCTTTTGAGCCTTATGGACAACTGCACTGTCTTATGGACAACTGTACTGTCTACCTAGTGTAGCAAAGGCACACAGCATAGTTCTACAGTGTTTTTTTTGACAACATTGTCTCTCCTCAGGGCCGTTCAATTTCTAACTTTGCATCAACAGCAAATAGATGTTGGGGATTGAACACGAAACACAATATTACAAACAGCTTTTTGGAAAAGCCACAGTTTAACAAAACAAAGCGTTTTTTTGCATATTGGTTATTAAAAAAGATTTAAACATGCATCCATCATAGGCTGAGACAGAAGTCTGTCATTACCCTGTCGTAGTATCACGCCCACAACCAAAATAAATGATCCAGCGACACACTGCTTCCAGTCTACGTGTCGCGACTGTCGACATTTTAAAAAACAAATTCTAAAAGTAGCCTACTAATTACGCCTGACCTTTTGTACCGGCCAAGCGAGTGGCCGGATGTTGGGGAGAGAGCGCAGCAGAGACTCAGGAGAAAGGAGAAGAGAATAAGAGAGTCAACAACTATGCGACTCTCTGGAATGTGGGACTCTTAACAGTTTATGATGTTGCCGATGTGGCTCTTTAGAAGAGAGGACATTCACCGATCACTCTCAGGGTGACTGACCGTTGTGTTTGGAACTTTACCAAGCATGTCTTTCCTTCCTTACCTTGATTTCTCTCATACAGTGGCAGAACCCATTAAATCCCTTTCAGTCTTTTCCATTCTAAATGTTTTCTCTGCGCTCGACACAGGAAGTGAGTAAATGTTCATGAAGGATATCACTGTGCCACAAAAGTGACTGACTCACAAGAGAACTTACACAGAAAGAGCTCCTTCACCCTCCAACCTCTAAAGAAACAAATCGTATTTATATTAAATGACTTACTCAAGAGGAAAATATACTAACTAGCCTCTTCCTGCCAGGTGAATGGCATGTTCCCTCAACATACATCTGACAAATCATCAAAGTGTTTCCTCTATTCCCTGGAAGCTATACATGAATTAGGGGTGAAACAATACACGTATTTGTACCGAACCGCCACGGTACAGGCCATAACAGGCATTTCTGGGTGGTGGACTGCGGTCCGTAAATGTGGCGTACATAGTAGGGATGCAAATTATCGAGTAATTCATTAATCGATGGTTGTTGCATCTTATCGATCGATGATCGATTAATTGATAAGCGGCAATTCTTCTGAGAAGCTGAATTTCCTTCTGAATGTGACACATTTAGGTGGTAATTCAACGAAGTCGTTTAGTTGTTGTACTTTAAAATACATTTACATTTAGGGCATTTAGCAGACGCTTTTATCCAAAGCGACTTACAAGTACATTTGTCAAAAATACTACAAAAGAAATCGTTCCCTATTCCCTATATAGTGTACATGATATAGTGTACTATATAGGGAATAAGAATTCGGACACTACGCTGAACATTTCTAAGTCATTTGCGTCAGTAAATGCGCCGGGTATTTGTGTGACGCAGACAGATGCGCCCACATCAAGTAAACAAACCGGGCACTCACGACGAAAGCTGGAGGTTGTATTGATGTTGAATGTTACATTTCCTTGTTTAATTAATTTTGAATGTTAAATATTCTATGTTAAATCCCAAATAAATTGTTGACATTTCTAAACGAATGCCGGAGACTCCATCATTAAATGTATTTTTCGCGGTTATTCGGCTTCTTCTTCTCCCCTGGAAAAATACAACCGCATTGCATTGTGGTATACGGGAGTAACATGTAGGGAACATCGTATGTACCCTATTTTAAGTCCACTATATAGTGCCCTATATAGTGGACCACTGAGAA
This sequence comes from Gadus chalcogrammus, assembly GCF_026213295.1. Lineage (NCBI taxonomy): Eukaryota > Metazoa > Chordata > Actinopteri > Gadiformes > Gadidae > Gadus > Gadus chalcogrammus. Next base: position 12,670,931 of record NC_079417.1, read on the forward strand.
TTCGAACACCCTAGAAAATGGCGTGCATCCTATTTAGTGCACTACATCCATGATAGGGAACGATTTCGAACACAGCTAGTGTCCCGCTTTTCGTTTGTCTTGTTCTGCTTCGCTTGTGTTCCCGCGTGTGCGTCAAGTACGTCTGGCGTCAAGCGCGCCCTCTGGTGGACGGTTGGGGAATTACGGGTTAAAAATGCGATTAATTGCAAGTAATTTATTTTAATCGAGTGATCTCTTATCGACAATTAATCGATAATTCGATTAATTGTTTGCATCCCTAGTACATAGCGTTGATATGGCGAATGTAAAGGCTTGTTTTGCGGTGCGGAACTTAAAACTTGAAGTCGGAGTTCCACCCCGGCCGTTTAGCCAAAGTATACTACTCCAACTCCGTAACTACGGAGACCCCTCGAGCATTCGAATTTCTCTGTCGGGATGTCGGATACGCAATGCAATCCGCCCCCCGATCGATCTTATATGTTGACTACAAACCATGTAAATAGTGTTAGAAATGAACTTTGTACAGCAATATACGGAGGACTAAAGGTGTATTTATGGTCCTCCGTAAAGTGCTGTACGTAGACACAGAGAGCCCTCTCTGTTGCCGGAGAGCCTGTCGGAGAACCTCTCCGTAGCTTACGTGCGCATCCAATATTTTATAACTATCCTTCGATGCGTACGGAGACGGCAAGGGCTGTGATTGGTCCTCTATCAGAATCCTTTCCGGAATCACTTTTATCGGTTTGACTTTGCACCTTATTTACTTTTTACATCGTTTACTTTGCACATTAAAGGACTAATAATACACCAAATAAGATTTGAAAACCTTTGGAAGTTTATTTTCAACACTATTAACAGTAGTCAGCATATAAAATCGATCGGGCGGCGGATTGCATTGCGTATCCGACATCCCGACGGAGAACAAGCAGCTTTTTCGTTTTTTCCCCTTAACTATGAACCGTACCGTCCTGTACCGTACCGTGACTTTACAACTGGGGTACGTACGGAATACGGATCCGTGACTTTTGTGTACAGTTACACCCCTAAAATGAATTGTGCTATTTTTCATGTATTTTTTTCCCATGGAATTTGCATTTCATTGCATAGTTAACTGCATACCAGGATGGGCCAATTAGCAGCTAGAGAACCTGTTTAACTGTGATTAAAGAAGAGATAGGGGGGGGTTACAGAAAAAGGTTTTATCAAAGACCTATAGACCCCTTTTCTGTAAGCAAATAATAACATTATTTTGCGGGCAGGGCTTAGGTTGGAGGGAGAAGAAACCTTGAACGTGCAGCAAACAGAGCAAATTAGAACCAAGGGCAGGAACTATCCTTTTAACCTGTCAGAATAGAAAAATCTACCTCTAAGCAATGTTTATATATGTAGAACTAAATATTGTTGACCTGCCATTATCAAGAAATCAACTCTAAAAAGATAATCTGCCATTGGTTTGTAGCACTGTCAGTTACATCTCTAGTCACATAAGAAAATATACTTTACCAGAGGTTGGTTATATTCGAAACAATCAACAAAAATAGACTGGATTACCGGAATTTGTTGAAGACGAAAATTATACTAGCCTGCAACCATTTTGCAGTCTTGAGATACTATATTTGCTTGTCAGAAGAATGATGATATGTTTGATCATATCATTGCATTTTATGGTGCTCTGTGTTTGTCGTAAAATCTTTCCAGGTAGTCTACAGTAATAATTTAAGTAGCCGTTAATGAAGGTGCGGCGTGAACCCCTACATAGTCAATACAAAGACGTGAATAGTGTCAAATTTTCCGCCTTAAAAACCTGCAGCACAAATGTATGATTGGCGCTGTGTTAAAGCCGGGTTGACACGGATTTCGCAGTGAGCACTTCGTGCGAGTTTAAATATTTGAACTTCTCCGCAAATTTCGCTTGAGGCTTTGTGGTGACATCAGTGTTCACTCCCTGAAGTCCAGATTGAATACTTGAGGACTCCCAGAACTCAGCTTTATCTATATAATATAATGAAATATTATAATATCACGGCCAAAAGGTGTGTGTGCCTCAGTCAGGATGATATTATGAACCCATAAAATACATTGTTGGGTTCTCCGAATTCTCTGGTAATGTTTCAACAAGTAAAGACTGGTAGTTGTGGTTATCTCTTGGCCATGGTTGAGAATGACTTGGCGATGCGAATATTCGCTATTGTTGTGAACGCAGTTAACGGTTTTTAGACACGCCCCCAAGCAGTTCTAAAATCAGTGAACCGCTGCCTCTCCTGGAAACCTCCCATGAAAATAGATTACTGCCTGGTACGAAATCAAACGACCAATCACAACCTTGTATCTAATACGAGTTCTACTGCAGTTAAAGCATTTGTTGAGACGCAAATGTTTTTTCTTCGCTTTTCGTGCTGCTTTCACCCGCTTCGTTGCTATTATTGGTTGTAGGCCTATCCAATTGCGTCCAAGGCATTTTGGTGTGCGCCCGTTGGTGACGTCCTTACGAAATCGAAAATGAAGGGTTCCAGACTAATTGCAGTTTACAATTCGTCTGGGGATGCCAGGCTAGACCTAACGTGGCTTACAGAAAAAATAAACCATTTTTGTATGCAAACTTCAGATTTCATTCAACAGTATTAGAAAATATACACCGCACAACGTTTAAATGACTTGACTAAAATCTATGGTTTGGTATGTTTTTACATACCAAACATAGACCTATACATTTTCTGATCTGTCACTTGTTTTGCACAAATATGATCGAAAAATCATAAACAAACAGCAATTTATCAGTGAAGCATTTCCTCCCTCTAAAGGGCTGCTTATCACAGGTCCGCTACCTCAGCTAAGTGTAGAAAATATCATGGTTGGGATACTTTGAAATCCAAACGCAAGAGTCAACCTACAATCTATGACTTATGGTACTGAAATATATTAGTTAAGCAGGCCTCTGCTTGACTAAAGGCACCAGGGTTGAATAATTGAAGTTAGTGTTTATCTTGACTGCCATTATCATCACAATAAGACCCTTTGATGGATAAAACAAACGCCATTCATTCTCAATTGTCTCGGTTATAATTTTGCACCACATTAGCTACATAGTCAAGTTAAAACATAATTAAAACGCAACTTCTTCGGTCAGAGTCATGTCACGTTAGCAGTAGCACGTTTCAGGCCCCTATCAGATGTTTTGAAAACTACTGTTAGCATACTAATTTACGGAATACAAACCCTAATCCCAAGTGGACGGTTGACCATTGCGAAATAGTGTAGAATTTTTTTACCTGTGTAGATATCACAATCCGTTACGTCTTCAAATAATTAGTAAAACCAGTAGATATGTTTACAACTCGAGGCTCCTGCTGCTTATCCCTTCCCAATGTGTTTTTCCATGTAATTTCGGATGGGGTTACTGGAAAAGGCGGGGCATGACATGACGTAGACTCAGACTGCACACCATGTTGGATACAGAAGTAAGAGACATTGCACAATTGAATCTTATCTGACAAGGAACATGTTGCTTCAAACGATTCATTGCTGTTTCCAACCAACAAAAAATTATCTACACTCTGCTATATCCGATGTCTCAAAGACTGCACTGCGGCAATGTTACAGAGCTGACTCTTGGCTGCCTGCGTGCCCTGCTTCCTTGCCTGTCTCTGGCCGTCGGCCCGTCTGTCTATCTATTTATCTAAGTTATCTGACTGTATGTCTATTTTGTATTTTTTAGATTGTATGATGCCTTGTTTCAGAGCAATAAAAACAATGTGTCAACGGCCTACCATCAAGGAAACACAAATCCAAGATTCGAGTTTTATTTGTCACATGCATACAATACAGTGAAATGAAAAAGTGACAGTGCCACCGAAGCCGTACAATATAGGATAACACATATAAAGTAATAAATATTCAGCACTGGTATATCCCAGCTTATCTTTTGCTCTGTTTAATTGAATTGTCATAATCGGCACCAAAATAACAAAACCGACCCATATATGAAATAGTACTCCCGCATGTTAGGTGGCAGCACAAGTCCAATGCTTTAGTTTCACAACTCAAAGAAGGGAAGTGGGCGGAGCTGATTTGCACCCACAGCGCCACTTTTGAGCAGATGCTATCAACACAACAACAAAGGTCTGTTGGGGACGTTTTAGAGAAAACAAGATAAGATAATGTGCTAAAATAGCACACTCGTCTATTCGTTTGTGATGTAACCTAGTTATTAGGGTCCAATTGAAGGTAACGATGTTTTTAAAGAACCATACTACACTGTTAGAGAAAGCATAGATAGACACCTTCTCAATGGTTGCCATTGGTTGCACGCTAATGCTAAATGTCAACTGCCAAAGCCAATAATGACTAACTTTTTTTGTATTCATATTTTGAGGAAATATCCGCTATCACCAAAGATGAGTTTATTGCGTAACATGATGGCCGATCATCAGATAAAGTAGTTATGTACTTCTTTATATACTCACTGGAACTCAATGGAAGCTGATCAGGCTCTTGTAGGGAATGTCTCCCTTTTTAGCCCAACTTAACTATTGGTACTATTGCTTGGGTATAGATTTTGGTATTAATCTTTCTCGGCTAATTATCCCTGCACAGATAGAGTTTGTTTATCCAGAGCTTGTCGAGACGGTTCTTGAAGGCGTTCAGGCTAGGTGCAGAACATATTAAATTATATACATATAGTATATTATATCGAACAGGCAATAATTTGATTTCAACGTAGAATATATATTTATAATAAAGCTAGTAGTAACTCCATGTATCCATTCTCAATGCTATTTATGGTATATAGTATTTCGTTTCTGTTTTGCATTCGGAAATGCAAAACAGAAATAAAGTAACGTTACTATACATTGCTACTAGTTATCATCTGACAACTAATTTATATTAACATGGGTATTTTTGTTCACCGGCTCTTGCAAAAACACAAGAGCCGGCTAAGATGGTCCAAGACGGTGCGCATATTCGTCGGCGGGGGGCCCAGGACTTTGCTTCCTACTACAGTTATGCCTGTGCACGGCAGGACACTCTGCCTCTTCCTGCGGTCATGACGAACCTGCTCAAAGGAAAGTTGGATTTCAATGGAGACAGAGTTAGGCTGACGGACTGGGCTCCCATACTCTCGTCAATATCCATCAACAAGCACCTCTACCACATTGCAATCAGCAGCACATACCAAGTGGGTCTGGGTGCTGGAGACACAGGTAGGGTTGAATACAAAGGATCTGGCGTCGTTCCTTGAAGACAATGACAATTCAATGAATTTTTAATGAAATTTAACATATGCAACTCCCCTCCAATTTAGATAGGCGATACTACAAATCTAGCAACAGAAAGAAGATTCCACCCATTCGCTCGAAAGACATGACGTTTAAGTTGTGTAAAGCCCTGCAAGAATGTGTTACAGCCTCTCCCAACCTTAAGAGTCTTCACATTAACGGCCTTCCACTAAGGGAGAGGGACCTTAATAGCTTAACAAAGGTAGGTAAGCGTTTCCTAAGATGATGAAAAGTTTATGTCAACCCATTTTTTCACGATTTACAATATATTAATCTAAATCCAATGCATTCATTCCAGGGTTTGTCAAAAAGCGTTTCATTGGAACAACTTTCCCTTGCCAACTGCCCAATATCAGATGAGGGCTTGGAAGGTATGCATATTGATGTTGATATATAGTTTTATGGACACACAATAAGAGTGTTCCCCTAAATGTTTTATTTTAATTTTTTTTAAGTAATTTGCCAAAGTGTGAAGTACACCACATGCATCAAGACAGTGGATTTTACCGGTTGTAATCTCACGTGGAGAGGGGCAGAGCACATGGCCAACATCATCAAGGTGTGATATTTTATATTTTGTACAAATTATTTAGATCAATGCCTATTTAAAAGAGGGCAAAGAACCTGAATACACAGGCTAGGCCTATTGTGCATTTCCTGTCATTATTCCTGATCATCGCACCTCTCGTCCACTGCTGCTGTTTGCTGTGTGTTGCAGCACCAGGGGTTGTGGAGGCACAGCACAGCCTGGGCAGAGTCCCTTAGGTACCGGCGGCCAGAGTTTGGAGGGATGGGGGGACTCCGGCGAATCACACTCAACTGTAACTCTCTGATAGGAGACCGGGGGGCCGCGGCCCTCGCACATGAACTAGGGGAAGACCTTTGGGTCAAAGGTGAGGAATCTTGCATTTTTTTTGGCGAGTAATGTGTCTATGTTTCACTCTCAGTTCGTCTGAGAGTAATACATGTCTCCTTTTTGAAACCACTGCTTTTTTTTTTCGTCAAACAGCCGTTGACCTCCAGAAGTGTGGGTTGTCTGACCAGGGGGCTCAATGTCTACTGGAAGCTTTGAAAACCAACTCCACTCTTAATGTGTTGGACATTCGGAGTAACCCCCTTATTGGTGAGGACAAAAACGTTGTACCCTTGATTAATTTCTTGTCTTTCTTGTGCATTTATTTACTTACTAAATACTTACCTCCTTTAGATAAGGTCCTCATAAAAGCAACGATAGAAAAGGTCTTGAAGAACAGTGATGGCCAGGCTTCAGAGGTTGGTGCAATTTAGTGGAATAACAGTTGAAAAACAGCAATTATACTCACAATTATAGTAACCATCGGCTATAGTGTGTGTTTTTCTGGTTGACTTATTCACGCACATTCTTTGCCATGTGTTTCTTGTTTGGTGTTATAGTATTACTGGATAAAGCCCCCTGTTCCCAAAGAGTCACAGAAGGCCCCAGGTGCTAAGCGCAGAGGACCGGCAAATGTAGCAAAAAGAAAAGCTACATTTAGAATAGGTAATCTTTACCTTTTATGTCCAAGAAAATATACATTTTAAAAAAGGGTTACTAATTTCCATTAAGATAATTATGGTTAATAAATCATTTAAATTCTGAATGTTTGTATTATGTGCTCTATTTTTCTTGAGAAGTGTGTCAAAAACCTCAGAGAGACCACATCCTTATGTACAAAACATAGAAAAGCAAATCGTCCATTCTAATGGCCATGTGGCGAGAGGTTGTCTAAGTTGGCCCACTCGTGCCTCCTGCAGGCAAACAAAATCCCATGAGCTCCGACTCCATTTATTTCATGGGAGCCTTTGAACCCAGCTTCTCTGTACCTTGTGCTTTGTACTGTCCTGTTGATCGATGGATGTGGGTTCTCTTCTGGTGCAGCCACTCGTGGAGGAGCCTCCGCAGGTAGGTGGAGTCCGGTCGTATCCCAGCAACAGCTGCACCGCTCCCGCCCCTCCTGTGTTCCGTGGAGGACCGCAGCTAGGGCTGAGCGCCAGCGGTGAGCCGGCATAGCCAATTATCTGCTGACACACTTGAAGGGACTTGATAAATACGTAAATAAAAATAAATGCAATAATATTGTCTTGTTACTTTATTGTTGATTCAATGTGTTCCAGCAGATCAGAGTGGCTAGATGTATAATAACATGTCGTTTTGAATCCCTGTCTTTTGAATCCATGTCTTTTGAATCTCTGTTTTTGCTCCAGGTGCCTGTCCACTGGTATTGCTCTTGCGGAGCACGGCTTTCAGGTTTTATCCACTTATTGCACCCTTTCTTTGGGACTGGTAAATGGGTTAATATATTATAACTCCACTGCCGTCCCTTACTGTGAGGTTTTTGGTCTTCTCTAGGGTGCAGCCACTTTGAAAGTGACCATAGATTCTTCAGAGGAAGAGGAAGAAGAAGAAGAAGAAGAAGTAGTGGTGGTTAAAGTGAAGAAGAGTCCTTCTCCTGTTGACCTTCACGACAGGGTTACCAAGCAACAGTACCAGCGTGTACAGGTGAGTCAGGAAATAACTTTGTTATGAATGCCCACAAAAAATACTCTAAGATCATTTGAATTGTTTGGAAATAATTCCGAGAATGTTCATCTGGTAAGTGCAGTTACTAATAGGTCAGTGTTTAGGCATGGTAAGTGATCAAACTGGATCCATCCTGGCTTAAAATTATATATATGTATATACTTTTTGGTTAGGGTTAGGTTTTGGATTTAGGGACAAGTTTTGTTTGAGGGTAGATTCAGGGTAAAAAATAAAGCATGTATGGCAGAAGAATATTTATAATTAGAATTATTAATGAACTATATATGTTTAAAAAATTAACACCAAAAATTCATGTTGTTGAAAAACCTCAATCTTAGAGCTGTCTGTTCCCCAGATTTACATCTGTCCGATTTTGTTTACATCTGGATCAGAAACGATCTGCCTCTCTCTGGCCATGCCAACAAAGCTTCTGATAATAGACTTTCAACACTTCAGAGACTTTGTAGCCCAAAATACCTTCTGTTTTTACTCAATCTCGAGGAAACTCCAGTCCCCGCAGGAAAGACAGCAGAACTACTTATAATATATAAGTAGAAGTTAGTAAGTTAGTTGGTTGGTTATGAGTTACTTAACAGAAATGTAACTGAAGCTGGGGGCTGTATTAGTTTTGGGGAGAAGTAGCCTGTCCTGTCCGTCTGTGTAAATACATTGAATATTTTGATAGTATAATAAGTCGATGGTAAGGATCCCTATCAAATTATCAGCATTTATAAAAAATACAAATAAAATATCTTGAAATCTCATAAGTATACAACAAAACTCAATTAAGCAGTGTAACACTAAAAACAACTTGAGAGAACTCACCATTTTACCTATTTTCCAGGAACATCACCCTGTTAACACTCAAGCTAGCAAAAGTACAGCAAAAAAAATAAAGTTAATAGGTCAATGGAATTTAATGAGGTTTATGTGTTTGAATGTTTTTATTATTAAGGTAAAGTAATTATTAAATCAACTAGAACTTCTTGTTTCTTTAGTTCATTGATAGTCATTGCGAAGTTACTAATACCGACCACAAGGTGGCAGTAATGTTTTGAGTAAAAAATAGTTTTTTTGGTTTGCTAAGACCCCAGGTTATTTGTTGAGAGATGAATATCACCAATGACTTTTTGTTATCTCTTTCCCTCTTACGGTGTGTATGCAAATTGGGTGATTGGTGAGCAATTGACATCCATTTTGTCCAAACAAGTGTCTGGTAGTTCCCATAGCTGTATATCTTTGTCTTTTGTCAAACAAAAGTAAACGCATAAATCCTACCCTGGCTAGGTAGTTTATTCAAATAGTGCTCATAAATTAACAAAAACACAACAAGTTTCAATTCTGTGTTTACAAAAAATCAATTACATAATGAATGTCATTTAATCGCCAACTGCCCAATTCATTCGAGAGGGAGTGAGTTGAACACAAATAATGGCTCAACCTACTGTTTCTAGCATATATATATATTAAAAAATATATAAATATATAAAATTAGCTATGGAAGTGACCTGTTATAAGGTCATGTCCGTAGCTTAGCCCCTGATCACACACAACCTTCACAGGTGTGAAAACTTGGAAGAAAGAGGAAGTGTGCAAAGTTTTGTGTCAATAGCTTCAAAAATCAAATCAGATGTCAATTGCGAGAAATGCTATATGGGCAGTAATCCCAAATTCACCCATAAACGGCACCTAATGTTAAACATGAGTCGGAGTGACTCCAACTTGCTTGGGGACCCTTATCTTATCATACCTGAGTGACATGCCCCTGCGAATCGCTAGAAATGGGGGTCACTGGGGCCGGCAGTGCGTCCAGGCTGTTAATACCGGGAATGCGAGCAGTTTTAATTTAGTCTACAGTTTTGTTTCATCATTCGTATATGTATGCAATGCACTTGTTATGCCTTCAAGGTCGACAAGTTGTCAGCGGAACACTATATATTTTTTAAATATATATACAGTATATTTTTTGATTTGATTGATTTATCACTGGGATGAATGAATTGCATAATCAAAAGGACACAATATCACATCGGCCGATGTACCGCCCACCCCCAGCTGACGTCTATTCTCCTTAACAGTTGTTCCCAACCTTTGACATTACGTATTCCACTGAAGTGACGTCAAGGCCTTTCGAGGACAACTTGAAATGCAAACAAATACATAAATGAATACACAAGCAGAGAGCAGAGGGCCAGCGCCTCCTTGATAAACAATATTACTGCATTGGAATCCCACTGTACTGATTTAGCAAACACAAATATGCACAAAACATCATTGGAAAACCATATAATGGAAACATATCATGGAACGCACAAAGCAACACTATTTTTTGAAGTAATATGCATACTAGATTTACAGAATAATATTAATAATATATTTATTTTCAATAATCAATATAATATGTTAGATTAATGTAAATGTGTCTATTTCACCCGCAGTACCCTCGCTTATGCAGACACAGTTTTAGAGAACGCAGATCTAGAACATTCTGTACGATTTTGTGATCTGGATGCTTCTGTGATCACATGACCATATGTGAGGAAGATTTCTGAGTGCGTAGGACGAGAAGAATGTGGAAAACACATTTCCCTGTCAATTATTTTAATGTGTGTGTGTGTGTGTCCTGCAGATGGAGCTAGAACAGTGTCGTAGGAGCTTGGCAGAGGAACGCAGAGCCAGACTAAGAGCTGAATCCCAGCTCAGAGAGGTATTAATTATGCCCATCCATCAATAGTCAAGGAGTGCTATGGTTGGCCTTACTAAATCACCAAATAAATACAAAGGTTTGATGTTGATTCAAAATGAACATTCCTGAAACTGGAAGTGACGGTGGCTATATATTTAACTTTGAAACATCTGGTGACAAACTATAACTGATGCCATCACATTTATTTGATGTTTCTGCCTCGCCAAGAAGGAAAGAACATTCAGTAGCCGCTCTCCTTCCAGATGCAAGTGTGTCGGTGTATGTGTGTGTGTGTGTAGGTGTGTTTGTCCATGTGCAGCTGGGTTCAAAACAAACATTTCACCCCTCTTCTGTGGCGTTCAGCACGAGCTGGAGGCCTCCCGCCTGCGCAGCCTCAATCACTCCCTGTCTGAGGCGCTGGCCGAGGGGGCTAGGTCTGGACCCGCCGCCCTGGCTGCTTCCAGGGCCCTGGAGGAGGAAGCCGTGCTCCAGAGCATCGAGAGCTCCTTCACCAAGTTCCACGCCTTCCTGGATCTCCTGAAGGATGCTGGGTAAGTCGTGTCAGAAACTCACAAACCGTGCTGTATGGCTCTGGTTCTTGGTGGTAGTCGTTGGTAAAAAAAGCCATTTGTTTTTGTATATGGTGGTCAATGGTCCGGGAACAAAGTTTATTTTCATTGCGATAGTCGTAGTCTGTGTGACTTGAAAAGCCCAAAATTACCCTTTTTACTTTCACTTCTCAAACTAAATAATGAAATAAGGTCGAGACATTGCACATGTGCCTCGTTTACAGTCTAGGGACGTTTGCTCACAGCCCCTAAATAGGATTTTTTTATAATTTAACATAAAAAGGTTTACATAACAAAACTTTTTTCAACCTGGACCGTACTTTCAAATTATTTTGGGTCAAGGGTCTAATGCTGAAAATAATTAGTTAAATTGGTCCAACATTGAGTGAGAATGCTGCAGCCTTAATCTGTGAAAACAGGCTGTAATATTATCCTTTGGGGCATTCACGCCCCGAAAGATTAACCCTCCTCTAATGTACATAGATAGGGAGAACAACAACTGATTGTACAAGTCAGAGGGATTGGTTGTTTTGTATATTCAAGGTTGGAGGATGATTCAATTCAAGTGTTTGTGTTCTCAGAGAGCATAGAATAGGGCGTCCACCAACATGTTGGATACTAATCCCCTTGGTTCCGCTCCCCTAGCTGACTGGAAAATTACTGGAAACCAAGGAACAGGAACCACAAATAAAGACCTGTGTGTTCTGTTTGTTCCCGGGTGCCGCCAGGAGAGCTCAGAATGAAAGTGAAACCAACTGGTTTCTTTTTGTGGAACAGGCACCGGCTCATTGAGAGCTTTGCAGTTTGAAATTTAGTAATGTATTGTGTTCTGTTTTGCTTACTGAATGACTTCAGTATGGCTTACTGAATGACTTCTTACTGAGTGACTTTAGTAAGCCATTAAAGGCCTACGTGGACCGGAAGTTTTGATTAATGGGTACATAACGTACTCAAAATATGTGTATCATTGATAAAATGTCTCCAAAATAGTGTTAAAGTCCAGTTTTTGGCAGTAACAGGTGTTTCTAACGCCATTCGGCAATGACGTCACGTTGGGGAGACTTGGTGGAAGGTAGCCTCAGCCTAGTACTAGAACTAGGGGGTCTAAGAAGTGGCAAGAACCACAAATAACATGTATGATGGCCCACAGCCGTATAATTTCGAACCTGTCAGACGTGAGAGGGCGAATGAGGAATTGCAGAGAACTGATGGCGGTCAAAGCCAATTAAATGCATGGTCAGAGGAGAATGAGTGGAGAGTTGCATTTATTTATCAACGCAGCAACGAGTGCCAGAGCTAGTCAATGAAAAGCAGTGCGTACAATAACAACACTTTTATTTATTTTTACTGTCAGTGAATAGCACCGAGTGAAAATCAACATTTTTTTATATCTAGTGACAACGATTATGTCGTTCTAAGTACCGCAATCAGTGCACTTGCAAATGAGAGCCTGCAAGTATAACCGATGGTGTGACATTATTTAACCATCAATCTACCGCAAATACGACCAGACAGATGTACTTTGAACACATACACAAAGCAAGCCGTCCATCCAACTCCAAGGCTAGGCTGCTTCACTAAGACCACAACTAACCACAAGCAGTATAACCATGCAGTATGCCGAAGCCGGAAAGGACACACGCACAGTCGCACACACTCATCTTATGCAAAACAATCCGTTTTATCATTGACATTCAATCACTGCAAAGATTTAAAGACTAGCCTCTTACCATAAATTAGAATGGACCCAAAGTATGTGATTGATACAGTCTGATTAATGTTGTTGATTAATGGGTACAAAAAGCACTCAAAATATGTTTTTATTATATTATATTTTTTATATATGTTAAAATGTCTCCAAAATAGTGTAAAAATGTTGTCGTTTTTGGTAGTAACGGGTGTTTTCTAATGCTTTCGGCGATGACGTCACGTTGGGGAGACGTGGTGGAAGGTAGCCTCAGCCTAGCACTAGAATTACTGCATATGACAGTAATTATGACGTTCAGATAAGTACCGGTAAACTTAGTCAGAAGATCTAGAAATAGAAGGCATAATGCTAGCTATGGGCTAATTTACCAGTCCCACCTGTGAAATCCCCCCATATAATCCCTAATTAAATCTTTCCCCCGACGTTGTAAACAGATTTCCGATTAGTAATCCCACATTTTGATGGTAGCCTAGTAGCTCCAGTAACAACACCTTTGCCTAGTGTTTATTTCTAAGCTTTCTTTTACCCAGTGTGCGAAATACCCGTCAATATTCGTGGGTTCCCCATCTCCCGATTATTGCGCAATACAGAAGGTCGAGGGGGCTATTCCCCACTATTCATGGATTATTCGAGGACTGTTCACAGTGATAGATAGATTGATAGATTATTCACCCCACGGAGCCACCTCACGGAGCCTCTAGCATGTCTAACTATGACATGCTAGAGAAGGGTTCCTTACAGGCTAGCTGTAAGGAACTTCCACCGGTGACCTTTGCGGAACAAAGTTCAGCCAGAGTCCATTTGCGACATGCAGGACGGGAAACACACGCTGACCGAAGAATTCAGATGTAAATTAGGTTTTGCCGTGTTCGAGGGGGTCCAGCTGACGGAAGAGGATTAGGGCTACATGGGATTATTTATTTATTTATTTATTCATTTTTTAAGTGTTGAAAATAAAGACTTGCCACTTCTGATACGTGATTTGGATTTCAAATCTTTTGAAAAATATTATGCAGCCCGCTATTAACCTGATTTCTCCTCGAATTGTGCTCTAGTCTCGGTCAATTGGCTTCCGTGGCTGGGATCGACCAATCTGACTTTGGCTTGCTGAGCAGGCCTCAGCTCTCCTCCACAATGGGCCAGCCTCTGGAAGAGGATCTGTCTGCGTCCAAAGGTGGCCTAAAACGTGCTGTCAGTCTTGGGGCAAAGATTGATGTTGCTTTACCTTTGGTAAGTGAATGCTGTTGCCTGGTGTTTTTTATCTCAACGTAGGATGAGATAACTCCCGTCATGTACTGAGCCAACTTCAGTAAGAGTCAAGTCATTGTCAATGTTTTTGCTCACCTTATCTCCCTTATCTTGCAATGAAGAGTCTTTTTGGCATGCCAATCAAAAATTGCATCATAAAACAAAGAGATAGAAATATTTACCTTTGTCTTGTCTACAGGAAGCTTATCCCCTGACCATCCCCTCAGAAGAACAAGCTCCAGCCTTCCCTCCAGGGCCCCCATCCGCTCCCAGGGAGTTTCTGTCCGGCAGTCGCCTCAGCCAGGCCAGTGGTCCTGCCATAGACCCCAGTGTTGATCTGGAGGGCAGAGGAGAAGAGCCGGATCAGTTCTCCAAACCTGACACTCAACAGGACTCCGGGTCCGAGGGCAGTGTCCTGAGCCGCAAATCCTACAGCCGCAGTTCCCGCGACAACAAAGCGTCCCGTTCGGCAAATCACCACAGCAATGGGACCTCTCACCAAAGTAACAGCCACTCCCATCCTAGTAACGGTTCCCATAGATATAGCCTCAACTACAGCTCCTTCCATAGTGATGGGTCTCTTCACAGCAGGGCCAATGGTGACCGGTCACAAAGGTCGAGCCTCAGTCACATCACAAGTGAGAAATTGGAGTCTGAAGGGTCATTTAGGGGGTCAAAGGGCAATGGGGCGGGAAGGCGGGTGCTAGCGGGGGTTTCAGGCCGGGGACTGTTGCCGGGGCGATCAAGTCCTCGGCTTGGGTCTGGGGACCAGATTAAGTCTTTGGGCGTTCTCAGCGGAGGGTCAGAAGATGGGTCATTTTGACCTGATAACCAGGGAGATATTAAAAGATATCTGAAGGCTTGTGTCAGCCCATTTGGAGGATTTATCTACTATGCGATTCCGAAGCTCCCTTGGGTACAAAACAAAAGGTGTTGATCTAGAGTTTGAGATGAAGACTTTCATAAGGAGAGAACACAAAGACTGCAGTCCTTGAAATGCCACCTAAAAGTTGACTTCATCATATCTGTACTGCGGTGAATATAAAGGGTCTGTTGGTTTTTATGAACTTGTTTTATATCTGCATTAACAAAAGGGCTCTTTGTCACCGCTCTTTTAGATCTGGATGTTTAATTTAGGCTTGACTTTATTGTTTTTTTTCCCAAAGGCTCTATAGTGCTCTATTCAGATTGCTTTGTAGTTGTCATGTTCTTTCACATTGACATTGAGCAAGTACCTTTTTGTATGGCACCCATAATGATTTATTCACAGACATTCAATTCAAACGGGTTTTTACATTAGTCATCATATTACCTTCTCTTGATAGGCTTTGCTTTTTCAACAATGTTACAGGTTATAATGTGGCTAAGCTCTTTTACCCTAGTCTTAAGCCATTGAGACATTTTAAAGGTCATGTCTGTTGGCTGGACATGGTGGCTCTGGGGAATAGAAAATGCCACCATGCACGATAAAACCCTGGATAAACGGCCTTTGGGGAGAAGAAGAGATAGAATTTGGCAGATGAAAAAGCTTTCACAATTATGATTTTACCATTTCAAAGGTTGTTGCAAATGTTAGCTCACAGGAAAAGAATGAGCAACTCCTCAGTGGAAGGCCACAAGGTGCTTTCAGTAATGGGGGGGAATCTTAAACTTTGTTTCCTTAGCTGGTGTAACCCTGAGTACCCAGGGTTCACCCTGTTTAACCCTGGGGGTTGGATAGGACTCTCAGGGTTAGACAAACTAAGGGGAAAAAACGTGTGTGTTTGTTTTAGTTAGCGGGACAGTCCTTGGACAAGTTGTGCTGTTGGAGAATGCACATAATTTCCACCCTTCCCTAGTGAGGAATAAACTGAAACATAGAATTATGGTGAAAAAGGGGTGGTGCCAGGAGATTTTGAAATGGTGTCAAACCATGCTATAATTCCGTGTGTCCTTTTGGCCCTTTTCGTATTCCTTCACACAATGTCTGCATGTCAAATATGCTCAATACACAGTTTAGTTGACTTGTTAGTTCTGGAACTAGCTGTTAGGCCTATTGAACACAAGTCTTATCTACAAGGTGAGTAATGTTTATAAGGCATCTTATCAGTCTAAATTACTTCCATAGAGGGTCCATCCCTAGTACAATTTAAAACGTTTGAAGTACAGTAAAACGCAGACCATTATGTTGTTAGATAACTGTTATTGTTTTGATTTGTTATCAAACCCTGCACACAACATATGTGTGTCAGACAGCACACACTGCATATGAGCATAATTTTTTAAGTGATATAAGTTATAGTTATACCTTCGCTTTGGTGTAACATTGAGTCTGGAATATCATTGAATGTTCATTATTTATAATTTTGGACTTAACATTAATTCCGTCTTGTCACAAACAGAACAAATAAATGGTTATGAATAGATGTATGGTTGTGGTTGTTATCTGCCTTGAAGATATGTTGGAGTGTCTGAGATTTGTACCTTTGTGGCACGCAAGTCCTCAAGGTTCGATGGACCTGTTGAGAAAAAAAATTATGGCATTCGTCGAAAAGTTAAAATATGTTCAGAACAATGCCATATTTTGCAATAGTCAACATTAATTATCACTTAAATACTTTGATTATAATAATCATCTCAGACTCTGAATTCCTGTTCTTACTTTATTGCTTTATTGCTTTCTGTTCTTGGTCAGTTATTGGCGTATTTATAATTATACTATCAAAAGATTAGGCATCAGGAAATACCACTTGTATGTTCATTTAAAGGCAGACAGTCACATGCATATCCACTGATAAAATAGTGCAGTAAAAGATTTGAGTCTGATGGATTGACGCAAGTATCAGTTTGCTAACCCTAAATATTAACATGGTGTTTACTTGGAGAAACTCTGTGCCAGTTCTTATCATTAGATGATGAAGCAACTAAATTCTCAGGTAAACTTTAGGTCAATATGATTATGCAACAATGGCAGTTAGCCATTCTATCACTGATCACCACCTGTTTAATTAAACGTATACTTCAAATATATTATATAGATACCAAATGAATCCTATCTAAAGGGTGTAATAAACTGCAATTTGTGCATTTCAAATGGCATGACAAATATTAAATTAAATCCTTTCATTTAAAATATTGTTGAGTGTAATTTTCACTTTTAAAAGTGAAACACACAGTTGTATTATTCATGTTTAATTAACTTAATTGTATTCATATAACGCAAACAATTCAATACATTTAATATTCATTCTGGTCTTTGGATGTGAGCTCGTGGATATAATATGTATTAAAAACTGAATCTGGTCTATGGATGCAAGTGTGTATATAATATGTATTAAAGATGAATTCTAGTATTTGGATGCAAGTGTGTATAGATTAATTCTGGTCTTTGGATGGGAGTGTGTGCATCGGGCAGTCTTACATTCCGAGTTACATCTTTGCAGAACTCAAAGTTTGAATTTCTCTCGTTCAGTGAAATCAAGTTGACATTCACACAAAATCCATTGAATATAAGACTTTCGATGCACATACAGACAGCCCTTATCTCATATGAAATATAACCAGCCCCTTATTGCAGTAACATATATAACATGATGAAATAATATGGTATGATCTGTTAATTCATATAATTATTTCTAGGAAATTCTTTATTAGGAATAGCCCCTTGATTTGATATTATGTATCTTGATTCTAATTTTCAAGGGAGTCCTCCATGACAATAATAGCAACTATTTGTATGAGGAACCTGACAACTGCTTGAAGGTTTGGGGCTTATTTCATTTGAAAAATAGTAATTAAGAAAACAGCAAGCCATATTTTGTGATAGATTAAAGAGTTTAATTGCTAACAGTACTTTTATATAATTCATTTCATCTTAAGAGTCATGCATGTAACTGACATATGCTATAAAACAATACAATGCAAAGCAAAGAAAATATGTTTATAAATACAACTACAATTTAAGAGTCCAAAATCCTGAGAAAAGGGTAGTTCTAAAACACATTTGCTGAACATTATCGTACAAAACTTTCCTTCACCCATTGAGCCTCTTCATAGTTTCTCTTCATCTTGATCTCATTTAAGAGAGCTCTCTATATTAGCCTTGGATATACTGCAAATAAATTACAAGTATTTTTAAAACATAGTATCTATCGAGCTTTAGCTTCAGCCAAATGTAAAGACACCTAAAAATGCTTTTATTCAGACCGTAAAACAAGATCAATGTACATGCAATCACAACTTTGGAAAGAGTGTTAGGGGGGGGGGGGGGGGGAGTTTGAGTGGTTCACCAATATATACATCAAAAAAGGTGCTACATCGGCCTATGACACACTGGAGACTGCAGGATGTTTTCCAATTCAAGAAGTGGTCATTAAATACTAGATATACTTCAGTTATTTTTTACCTCCTCAATGCTAAAAGTGCCACTCTTCAGCTAGGGACCATAGCAGTACAACATTGTGGACACACACGACATGGACGCACAGGAATGTTGTTATTGAAAAGCGGCCACCTCAGGCCTAGCAAACAAAGGGCAGATTCAATCCATGGCCGAGCCTATTCATGTGTTTTGTCCTGTGCTCATCAGTATTTGCCAAGCTCGCGCTGGGCAGGGGCTACACCATTATAATTACTAGCCTGTCCTTTTGAAGTGGCCCCACCACCAATTTCTAATGGGTCACCTCAGTCATAGAAGGTCCATATTTCACATCCTCTTCTGGCTAGAATTTTTGAACATCTTCTGAAAACTGTGAATTGAACTGTTTCAAATGGAGCGGTGTTCATCTCCTCCGACATATCTGATCTGTGTTAGTTGTTCTCTTGTGAAATTGTAGTTTCCTGGAAGAAATTAGGGAAAATCCAACATTAGTCAAATCAAACTAACACTCAATTTATAGACCCAATGAAATCCTGTAATATTAGAACTGATAGCTGTTGATAGTGAAGAGGGAGGCGTTCATTGTGTGGTTAGGCAATCGAATTTGGTTGGTGTTCCCCTGTTATCTTATCTGTCAACGTACAAGCTGTGTTGTAATGCGATGTATTAGCTAATGATCCGGGTGGTCAAGGTATACTTGCTAGATGTCAGATAAGCTCACTTGTTGGCAAGGTGGCCAAGCAAGAAGAAAAAGACAATGTATCTGATGTAAGTTATCTTCATACAAGCAAATACATGTTTTGTACATGATATGTTTGTTGCGTATTTTGGACTTAAGCTTTTATCATATATAGTGTAGAGCATATTCCACTGCATTTAGGCATTCCGATTTGTGAATACAGAAAACATGTGCAATAATTTGCATGTGATATAACCCTTTGTGGTATTTAACATCTGGATTTAAGGGCAAACAGACTTTCTGTATAAGAAATTCGAACCAATAAAACTCAGTGGAAAAGCCGTACATTCGTCGGGGTTGCAACTGAAATGCTTGTTAAGCAGCAGTTAATTTGAGTGGAAAAACTAGAAAAAACGCAACCAGCTTACTTTAGCACATTCTAGCATTAGCACATTTGGGCCATTCATTTCCCTCTTTTTCAAACAAACAATTTCATCCAATTTCACAGCTGCTAAAAAATCTAGGACTTCGTTTGGCTCTACAGCAGAGGTGCGAGATGAGGCCTCTGTGCTTTTTACACATTCCAAGTGAACTAGTATAATACAATGTTTCCTTACAAATGGGGTCTTTTCCCCAAACTTGCTGCAGAAGGTCATCTTGACTGTGTTCTTGTGGCCCGTTCTCTGGTCAAAGGTCTGGCAGAACTGGAACGGCGGACTGTACAGGTGCAGGCTGGCAGCACACTCCGTATGGCTGCCGTTTTCCACGCGGTGCAAGCCAAGGGAGTCTACATGAACACACATACACGCACGCACGCACGCACGCACGCACGCACGCACGCACGCACGCACGCACGCACGCACACACACACACACACACACACACACACACACACACACACACACACACACACACACACACACACACACACACACACACACACACACACACACACACACACACACACACACACACATACACACACACACACACACACATACCATTTACATTAGGACATGGTAGGCCATGGGAATGAAAAGCATTTATCTGTCAGGGATCTTTAAGATGCAGGATGGAGGGTGAGCCTGGGTTTCCCCACAAATCCCCCAGAGTCAACAGAACCTCGGGACTGACACCTCAAACCCCGACATACATTGTGTAAGGTCAAATGAAACAGTGCAGTGATTCATTGATAGATTGGGGATAAACGGATTTGATTGCTCACCATTGATATAGGCAACCTGGTTCTCTTGCAGGACTCTCTGTGATTTCTGGACCATGTCTCCTTTGGTTTTAGCACTGGGCCACTCAAACAGAGTCTCTTTCAGCTGGCCCTGCAGCAGCTTCATGAAACAGTGGGAGTCTGTGTGGTCATGGATACTGCTGCAAAAGGGGCAAAAGACACAGACGCGCAATTCAGTGGGAGAATCTGTGTTCAACAAGTTCAGATGTATTTTTTTACTCTTAAGGAGCCAAAAATAAATAAACGTGGACGTGTCGATTCAAACCTAACTAAAGCAAAAGCCAATAAGTCATATTTTCAAATGAGTCGGGCCACCTCTATTGGCAAGTAGACATGCCAGAAAAACATTCCTCTTCCTGAAGGACTGGACCATTTTTGGGCAATTACCTAATGCTATCAAGATAGGTTTCATTCGTGAACTTTTGAGTGCCCAGCCCATGATTTATGTTGTGGTTTGTTGATGGCACATTCTATTCTACAGTCAACACAAAGAATTCTTCAATACATTGCTTAACATAAAAGGGTTGATACCCACTTAAACCAAGGTTATGCAATTTGGAGGAACCAGCCGGAGTATTCTAGATTTGTAAAGTACCACATTAGAAAAAAACAAACATTCATTTGTAAAACATTCCACCCCTGCCTTGGATTTTTGGATGAGTTTATAACCTGCGTAGGCCACAGGTACAGGATTTCTTTCCTTTTCTGTTAGAGCATTTGATAAATTGATGGCTGTCTGGATAAATATACCGTACATATGTGTATATATATTTGAATCACAATTTTACCTGCCATGTCCTTCCCCCCAGCAGAGAATCATCAGATTAAATTTCCCGTTCCCTTCATCCACCAGGTGCCTTGTGTACCTTCAAAACACAATTATGTCCATCAATGAACAACAGCATGCACTTTTTGAATGTAAAAGGAAATAAACAAGAGAATAAATTAAACAGTTGCTGTGAATAGTTCAATTCTATTTGATTCAATTATATTACAGTGTGGCCATCTTCAAAGTAATATATGGTGAAGATCTGTTGAGTCTGGACACATCAAGTCCTCAACTCTGTTGATCACTTTAAGATGTAGGTTGATTTCACTAGTTATTGTTTCTGAATCATTACGCCATATTATTGTAACAATAAAGCTATATATTATCCAGTTGATTAGCAAGTTCAAATTTGTGGAGGTTTGAGGCTATTATGCAGTCCTCTTACAGTCGAATACCTTCTACCAACCTTCCACACATGCACTGTACTCCAGACATTATCCGGATACACTTATAAATAAATATCCCGTAACCCCAGTTTAAATTTAGGTTGATGGCTTCATGGATTTTCAAAAGTAAGGTTAAGTAAGTTCATGTTAGCAGGGTCGATTTATTTACGGGAATAGTGGTGATTAACTGACTATACTAGAGCACTGCCTTACCTAAATAGAACGGACCCAGCTGATTTGTCCCCATACTGGGCCCAAATCAATCGTATCTCGTTTATTACAAGTAGGCCTACGCCTACGCAATCTATTCGAGACACGTGTAGTATTGATGTAAAGGGCTGGATGAGTATGTTATTCTCTGCGCTTGCTGTGGAAGTGGGGAAGTTGTTTCAATTTAAAATGCGTCGTGCAAGTTGGTGGCCGAATATTTTGGTGGGCAGCTGATGTCCCCTGCTAGAAATAGGCCTACGTCATGAGGCACAGGGACAGCTCGCCTCGCAGCCAAAACTAACGGGTGTGTGTCCCTTTCTAATGCTGATTGGATGGCCCACAAACCCACCCCCCACTTGCCTCCAAATAAACAAAACAGTCGTGCAATCGAAGAGCAGTTGAAAACAGGACCAGGGTGTCCAAAATACGAAATTATACATATTTTGGGGGAACCTTATTGAATAGTTGTTTTCAATAACAATTCGGCATGTTTTTAACAATGCTCCCGGTTAAAGGCAAGCATTTGTTATTTAATTCAAAAAGCGTAATTACTATCATTATAACGATATACTGTCCATATTGCGTGTCATGTGCTATACATGCTGGTAAACATGACATGGAAAAAGAGAACAAAAGAATCCCATGTAACCTCATGGGGATCATACGCATGTGCTGAAATGAATGAGCAACCATTGCCTTTCGGGGTGTTTAGTTTTAATAAATTCGCACGGTTATGGATATGACACAATGAATTATGAAAATAGCTAAATATGATGTCAAACATTGGACCTAATCTGAAAAGAAATCTAAACAAATCCATACGCTAATTTAAAATCATTCCCACATAAAATACTATTTATAAGCATATAGGCTACAGGCTACGACTATAAACGTGTACCTTAGGCTACACGAATAGAGAAAATGCATTGTCTTGATGTGTTTACCTATACTGGTCGAATTTGGCATACTTCATCCATTCCTGCGGCTTGGTCTGATATGATTCCATCACACTCTGCACCTCTTCCACATTAATAGTGTCACTTTCAAAGATTTTATGCAGGATCTTAATCAGGTCCTCAAGAGATTCTGCCTTCGTCACCTCGGTCCGCTCCATGATTGCTCCTTTGTGTAATGTTTTCCTCTACGTGTCCACCCAAAGCTAAGATGTTCTTCTAACTAAGTTTCCAGCTCTACTATACTTTTTATACCGCTCCTCCAATTTAGGGGGTGAAGTTGTGGTGGAACGTACCATTATAGAAAAGGGTGAACACCAAATAAAAATATGTTTTTCTGTTTACTTTATTGTAAGACTGAGGGAATAACAATGTATGTAAAATGTTATTATGCTTTATATGGTTTGTATATTCATTTTATATATTTTGTTAATGTGATGTGTTGTCGATGCATCTGAACATTGCACACATCAAAACTTGGACTAATCCTATGCCCCTTTCTACCACGTTGTCACTAACACAATCTCGTCTTTTCTTTGGAATTCCTCCAACAATAGTCCTTAGACTTTCCTCCGGTTGAAGCTATTTTCATACAGAGCTTATTGAAGAGTCTGGCACAGGCAGAGCATATATAATTCACATAAACTGCCAAGTAAAAAACACAAACAACATAATTATATGCTGTGCGTGTCGGTGATCGTGTGTGTGTGTGTGTGTGTGTGTGTGTGTGTGTGTGTGTGTGTGTGTGTGTGTGTGTGTGTGTGTGTGTGTGCGTGCGTGTGTGTGTGTGTGTGTGCGTGCGTGCGTGCGTGCGTGTGTGCGTGCGTGTGTGTGCGCGTGTGGGTGTGTGTGTGTGTGTGTGTGTGTGTGTGTGTGTGTGTGTGTGTGTGTGTGTGTGTGTGTGTGTGTTCGTGTGCGTGCGCGCGTGTGTATTTGCCTTAGACCAAATGTGCATATTGTAGACAGGGATTGAACCAAGAAAATCATATTTTTTGAATGCAAAGTAAATAAGTAACTGATCTTAATATTTGGACCTGGCTCAATGCCCTATAGCCATGTTATTTTAGAAAATATTTTTTGATTTTAAGTTAGTTCATTTGCCAGTAAGACAATTTAGTGCATTTGTATGGCAATATACAACTGAATGGAAATTTAGGGGAAGGAGGACTATGCAATAGCCCTATAGAAAAATCGATCAAATCTAGCGCAATGACGAACGGGATTTTAACAAAATATCCATTCAGACCAAGAACATGTCAATACATGCAGTGTTTGGTGATCTTTAAGTGTTTGATATATAACAGACTAAATCGTTTCCTAAAATCACCGGCATAACAACCATGGTAAAAGCTTTTGGTAAACCGGATGGATTACCATGAGGAAAACCGAAGGGAACGTTTGGAGGATGAACGGCACCTCCTAGTGACCATGCGAGGAACTCAGGCGATTGGCCAGAATACAGCAGAGCGCCACATCGTCAACTGTGCACTCGTGCGCCATCTTATGGCAAATAGGCCTATAGTCTGAAACATTGTGCCCACTATTATTCTTGGATGATAGAATATTCATATGGACCAAACAGTAGACCTTATTTACCTATATTTTAAATAAAACCATAGCCTCCTTGTTTCTGAAATTCATATTTCAGAAAACGGACCAGTTGTAGAAAACCGCTTAATTCATGTATTGTATTATTCCTCAAATTAGTTGACTGAGTTTAACTATTCATTACAAGGCGACAACCCGCGAATACACACATAATGTCCCATTGTGTCCCATTGTCCCCCATATGGTTTACTACAACTAACGGAGTTTAGTTGTAGTTTCCTTCCAACCAGTAAGGACTCAACGTCCCATAGTTCAACGGGGCAAGCCCCCTTGACGTGGAGTAGTTCCGTAAAAAGAGGATGGAGGAGTAGCGTGTTGTTGTATGCTATCCTAGTAATTCTTATATCCAAAAGGGATTTAGCATCCACTCCCGGGCGAGGATTGGGTTCACGGGGGTTGACGGACAACAGTCTTTCATAGACTGACCCCTTTCTGTTCCCCCGTCTCACTCCACCACCAGCGTCATGATTAAAGCCATTCTAATATTCAACAACCATGGGAAACCAAGGCTTTCTAAATTCTACGAGCATTATGTAAGTACGAATCTCAAGCGTCTTTATTTATGTTACCCAATATCCTGCTTTATCTATTGTGTTCAAGCTTGTAGATGCAATGACCCTAAATATAATTTGTATTATTAGGCTAACGTTACACTTTCTGTAAATAGCTTAATATTGTTTGTTTCATTCAGTGCATTTAACATGTATTAAGAAAATAGCATTTGATGTCATATATTTACTTATATATCTTGTCATGGTTTGAAACATGATCGTAGCGTTTTTGCAAAAATGTCATCGATCCTGGTGTATAAGATGACTGAACTAACGTTACAGTCTTTTAGACGGTGAATAATTGAACATCTGGCTAGATAGACTATCAGATTCCTCCCGGCCTTACTCTTCTGAACAATGTACTCGACCTTTTTGCTTCACAGCCTCCTAACAAATGGTAAACTGAACTGTCATTGTCAGAGCATTGGGGCAAAATGTAGTGAATATAGCTGGTGTTGACGTCACATGATGTAATTACGCCCTTGTGATTTACTCGTGCTCGGAGGCGTTCCTCACCAAGAATTTAGCATTCTACCCACTTGCATAGTTTAGAAAAGTAATACAAAAAAAAGTTACATATTAGCATATTTTCATCTAAAGTCTCAATGGTTCTGTAAATCATCAGGTCTACAAACCTGCCCATGTAGCCTACATCAATATGGACGAGGGGAATTTCTCTCTTACCTTCGATATAGGGTTAGATAAAGAATTACAGATGCACACAGCTTAATAACTTTTTTGGTCTTGCTTTATTCAATTGGAAGTGGAACCCAATTTTAATCTATTAAAATTCATGCTGGGTTGACATAATAACTTTTAAGTTGGTAAGATACGTTTTAAATGTGAGCTCATGGTCAGAAACCGTAAAAGTCCCCTCTCTAGATTGATAAATGTGGCCTTTCATTAGATCAATAAATCCTGTGGTGTGAGTGAGCTTCCTGTCCGGGACGCTTGGAGACTTTACTGAGGAACCCCAACTTTAACAGGGACAGGGTCTTTAGTGCACAGTTGTATATAGGATGGAAATGAGAGAAACTGACACAGCTCATCCACCCTCTTCCACGGCCCAGTTCATCATTGACCAAGGCACTGTAATTAGATGAATATTGTGTTCCGCGCTTTTAATTTCCTAAACCATTCCACAGAGCGAGGACACGGAGCAGCAGATCATTAGGGAAACCTTCCATCTGGTGTCCAAACGAGACGAGAACGTCTGTAACTTCCTGGAAGGAGGCATGTGAGTAGAGACGCTCTATTTTTGTCTGTTGTACCTCAAAGAGCACATTATAAGCAGGCTCACATGCAATACTATGTACAAGCGCTTTGGGTTGTGGTCTTGTATGCAGAAAATCCTCATGGTAGACGAGAGAACATACCGTGTGTCAATATCGGGTCAAAGAGATTTTCCAAATGACTCAATGTCAATGAACATGAACAAAAGCAAATAAATACCATTAACGAGCAAGGATAACTTGCGGGTTCCTACACAAAAGAGCCTCAACTTTCGCTAGCCGACTCTTGCTAATGTTGCCTCGCCTTTAGCCAACATTAGCATCAACCACACAGGGGTAAAAAACAAAAAAAGGCCACTCAAACATCTTTGTTTAGTCCCACCACGTGTGTGGTGTGTGTGTGTGTGTGTGTGTGTGTGTGTGTGTGTGTGGGGGGGGGGGGGGTATTGGTGTGTGTGTGTGTGTGTGTGTGTCTGTGTGTGTGTGTGTGTCTGTGTGTCTAAGAAAGTGCCCTCTGTGAGGGGAGAACGTGATAAGACTAAGGTCAATCATTGTATTTGCGACATGAATACACAAAGACATACTACTACTTTAGAATCTTCAATATACTCCACTCTTATTTGTCCCAGTTACTTCATTATATTCTGTTGGCTGCTATTAGTCTGATGACATTGTATGCTTGTAACTTGGATCAGTACTGCAAGTACCTTGTCTCACATCTTTATTGTTTAGGAGTATATATTTATGAGAAGAATAATTGCTGTTTAATATATGTTGATGACAAAAAGGTGTAAAGTGTATTTGCTTTGTTTACTTTTCTGAACCCATTCTTTGTGAATCAGGTTGATTGGCGGGTCTGAAAACAAACTTATCTACAGACACTACGCCACACTTTACTTTGTGTTTTGTGTGGACTCCTCGGAGAGTGAACTTGGAATTTTAGACCTAATCCAGGTAAATAAAGTAAATGATATTATGAATCATTATTATTTGCTGTGGAACACCCTTAAATTGTATGCATATTGTCGTGTAGGTTTAATTTTTTTTGCAGTCATTGATGGTAACTCTTTGGTGACTGGTGTACATTTTTCTACAGGTGTTTGTGGAAACTCTGGACAAATGCTTTGAGAACGTCTGTGAGCTGGATTTAATTTTCCATGTAGACAAGGTAGGGAAAAGCAGTCTCAGCTATTCATATTTTCCTTGAATATTGTTGTCCAATAATATTACATCGAAGTTGCTTCCTACACTTATGACATCAGAAATAATGGTAAATGGCTCAACAGAATGGCAAATACATAAGTAGAATGTTACACTCATTGTAACACATAGGTAACAACAATTGCTATGGTCTTTATGCTCTGATAATGACATCATTTGTTTTCTTATTAAATAAGGATCATGTATCATCCATAATCTGCTCAGTATAAAGTTAAAAACATAAACTACACCAGGGAGCCGGCCATTGTAATCTAATATTAGGAACAACCTATCACATGCCTTGCCTTGCATACAGAATTGAGGGTCCTAGAAAGTTGTAAACATTTTGAATGTTTACAACTCCGTATCCTGCACTATAGGGGGGTACACAGATTACAAGTCAAATTTATTTGTAAAGCTCTTTATCTCAGTTTTAGTCTCAATAGGCCTCACATGTCGTTATTTGATGACATCCCCTAAACCTTAATAAGGGCATGGCAGAAAGTCGGACAGAAACGGCCAATACCAGCTTGGGCTGTGCTTTTTAAATGGATTTGTTGTATTAGATTAGGCTCTAAATCAGATTGAACTTCATCAACCCTGGGGGGATTTTGTAACCATATTATAGTACACAGTGAGAATAAAGCAGTACGCTGTATACATATTTTGGCGTCTTCCCCGCCTATGGTAGGTCCACAACATTCTGGCAGAGATGGTGATGGGTGGCATGGTTCTGGAGACCAACATGAACGAGATCATCATGCAGGTGGACGCCCAGAACAAGATGGAGAAATCGGAGGTAAGCAACCTTTTTCTGCCTCCCCAACCCCCCCCCACCACACACCCTGTTCCCCCTCCCCTTTACCTCCTCTTTGCCTTCATGGTATATTGCAGGCATGTGTGTATGCTGCATCCTGCATGCTACTCCTGCCCTCGTGGATGCTCCCGACTTACTCTTTGTCTGTTTGCGCTCTCTCCTGCCCCCTCGCTGTCACACCCGGCTCCAAACGATACCAGACTCTGGGCGCAGGGCGCCTCCGTCTCACTGTAACACAAACATGGTTCCATTGGTTGGTCATTACTACCGCTGCAGTTGCCCATTCGCCCAGTGCATCTTTTTTGCTACTGCTATTGGTCATCAAATCTCTCAGTCATTCACTATATTTAATATCATGTCCATGCCACTTTGGCAAGCAGTGTAACAATTGAGGAATAACACTGTGTTGTCGTGGTTTTTGTTATAGGCTGTAGCCAAAAGTAGAATATTGAATCTATTGTAAATACATTTACTCACTACGGTCACGATATCATTTTGATTCAGACCATACTAGTCAAACTAGGACATTGTTCTGTTACAACACATCTGATCATACAACTGGCTCATAAGCCTAAACTTTTACCTGAATTTGTGGCAGTAGCTTCCTTCACTCCACCACACACTGTGACTGCTGGTCTATTAAAAGGTGCTATTCTCTGTGTTGCAATAAGAATTAGCACTAGCATCTAATAATGCCTAAGGCATAACCATACTAATACTTTTTCATTAAACATTAGCATGCATTTCAAGTTGAACACGTACTGTATTTCAGGTTAGATACAATTTTCCACAAAGAAGTGAGGAATAATCAGGCCACTGACTGAGCCTAACATGATTTAATAATGGTTTGTTTCTGGCAAGTGCATTGACAAAGCACTTACTCAATTATACAAATTGGTTGAACTGGTGCCATCTTGAGACTAAACTTCCTACAGATTTGTGCTGTTTCTCAATTAACAAGTAACGCTTTCCTAATAATCTGAAATTGATCATCTGCTTTGGATCAAACTGAGTTTCCTTTTTTGGCAGATGTGTAAAATGAGTCTGCTCCTGTTGAAACAGACCAGAACTATTCTGTCTCTTCCCTTGGATCTACGTAGGCCTGTGTGTGGAAAAACAACAAAAAACAGTGATGGTGATTCAAAGTGACGCTGTCCATTAAGATGACAGTAACCCAGGAACGAAGATCTGTCCTTGCTGTTTGGCACAGACAGATTGATTGCACTTACTTATTTGAACCTATGATCTTAAACATATTTGGTCAGAGATATAGTTAAAAAACAACAACAACTTTTAATCACCACCTTTTTTTATTTACTACCGATGCGGCCTATCATAGGTCCTGTCACTGTTTCTGTGGAAATAAACTGTGATGACCTCGATCTGCTTCTAACATTCCTCATTCCTCTTTTCCCTGACCTATCCAGTTCTTTCCATTCTTTTCTCTCTTTGCAGACGTTTATCTTTCAGTCTACCAGGCAGGACAGGTAGACACAGGTACTGAGAAATTTACAACTGAGTACTTCGACTTCAACTAAAATTTAACCCCCTTCCTACCCCCTTACACAAATCCTTCCATATGGCTTTCCACATATCCAAATTAATGCCGCTAACATAGACATCTTTAATGGCAGACCCAGAAATGTTTTGGTGTTTTTCTTAAGACATGTGTTGTAACTTTAGTGAGGTGTTGTTTGTTGAAACACAGATTCAGGAACTAGAATGATATCCAGTCGCCCAGCACTACCACTGAAAGTGGTGAATTATCTCTGTATCAATAGCCAAGCCTTTGGCATTTCAGATTTCTAAATCTGTACGTACAGGTTCAAACATGTTTTATGCATAGGTTATTCTATACA
The DNA here is from genome assembly GCF_026213295.1 of Gadus chalcogrammus. Taxonomy (NCBI): domain Eukaryota; kingdom Metazoa; phylum Chordata; class Actinopteri; order Gadiformes; family Gadidae; genus Gadus; species Gadus chalcogrammus. The sequence continues at coordinate 12,700,881 of NC_079417.1, forward strand.
CCTGATTTGTTTGGCCTCCTTGCTTTCAGGTACACCTTCTTCTACGGCCTGACCACTTATTAGAAAAAGATATAGATGGAATCTCCAAGAATTATATTCTAGCGTATATTCCTTAACCTATAAATACTCCAGTCAACCCAGGGGTTAAGGTTGCATGATATTGATGTCACTGTTTGGGACCACATGAACAGCAAATTAGAGTACAGTGTGTATAGTATACTCTAGTGCAGTACAGTGTAGCACAGTACAGTACAGTGTGTGTCATGGTTGCATCGTGGGACCCTTGCTCTGCATAGCGAGCCAAAGAGCTGCAATAGTGTTTCACTAGAATCTGGTATCATGGTGTGACATGACTATTCACACAGCCTTGGATACCCTCTCCATCCAGTGACCTGGCCAGTTACGGGGTAACGTAACCAAAGGTATCTAAGCAACCTAACACGTGGGAAATATCCACCAGGACGACAAGTTCTGGCTCAGCATTCCACCAAATCTACGTTGCACTACTCTCTCTGTCTCTTGCATTACTCCTGCAGGCAGCAGATGTAGCACACAGACATGAATAGATCAGCATGCATAAAGACATTAAGGGTTTGTGTATTTCCGAGTAGGTCACCTACTCGGTGAGCCCGTTTTCTAAGGATAAAGTGACATTTGTGGGTCTGCTGACTAAAGATTAGACTAGTCTGGGATCTCTAACTGCAGTGATTCTCAAATGTTCTGAACACATTTTGCCAAAATATAAAAAAAAACTGTTTAAACAGTTGTTTGTAAAAATACCATTAGCTGTATTTGCTGTACTCTGGAAAAAATTGCTTTGAGATTCACTGTCTTGGAGAGTTGAAAATAGATCCCTTAGTCTTGTCCCTTGTTAGGCTTACAATGTTCTCATGCCAAGTTAACACCATGCACTAAAGTGTTCCTTAATTATATTTTTTATAACAATATCCTAACCTGTTTTACATTTTAGAAATGGCGTCCGAGACGCCAACTAAAGCAGCCATAAAAAGCAATTCCACTGTATCTATCTATATATATATATATATATTCCTTTTTTAAGTTCCCTTTGAAGTAAACCATTTAACCTCACTATGACATTACATCGCATTTGTGAAGCACATTAACCTGTAAAATAACCTCCATAACATCCATTATTATGTTCACACTTGTTAAACACATCTCTATGCATATCTATCTAAAAGCCTCATTTTCATTTCTTCATATCCAATTTCATTTATTCCCTGTACTGCTTTACCAAAATTCTCTTTGCATTTTGTACCCTCACCGGTCTTCTACAGCCTGAGGGGCCACAAGTTGCGAGCAATGCTGCCCATGCTTATTGATACATGTCAAATACAGCTGAGTGATCCAAACCCAAACGAATGACCTACTTATCTTCTCTCACAGTCGACTTCATAGTGGTTTTCCGGTTTGTGATGTAAACCATCCAAGAACCGTATAGTGCATGTGCATATGAGGCTACGTACGACATCTGAATGTACATTTTGCACATGTCTGTTTGTTTTTTGTTTTTTTTACTTGTCAGTGCTTTTTTGCATTTTGTCTGTTGTTTATCGTTGTTAGTATTATATGTTGAGTATTGCATCATATGTGTGTGTGTGTGTGTGTGTGTGTGTGTGTGTGTGTGTGTGTGTGTGTGTGTGTGAGCGTGTTTGGATTGTCATGTGTTAACAGTGTTGTGGAGTCGTGCACATCATGTCTGATTCCAAGGTGTTTCTTAGTGATCCTGCCTGTCTCTTTTCTCCGTGTGAATCTAGGCCGGCATCGCAGGGGCGCCCGCACGCGCCGTATCCGCCGTAAAGAACATGAATCTCCCCGAAATGCCCAGAAACATCAACATTGGAGACATCAGCATAAAAGTGCCAAACTTACCCTCCTTCAAATAGCGGCAGCAAGATGGCTACCCCGGCCCGCAGACGTCCACCAGTGTTTACTGTGATGCAATTTGTTTACCAAAACCTCACGTCACAAAGTTTTTATTCAACATATACGAGTATTGAAGGTACTGCGTGAAGCAAAAGATTTCCTCTATCATGTTTTTCCTTTTTAGTTTTTTTGGTTTGTCCTGTTTTAAAATGAATGTCCTCTATGTGGCTTGTTGGTTTGAGAGAGAAGATGGAAGTATTTATTGAACTGTAGTACATTCCTCTGCCCCCACCCCTCACAGGCACTCTTTAACGATCAGCTGATTTGGACCTGGAGATCTATTGAAATGTTTATTTTTGTTTGGTTACTTGTACGTCTCTGCCTGTATGAAGATCAAGGTTTTTAGTGGGAAGTGTTTTCTGGAGTATAGGGACCATCTGGTTGGTTTGGTTGTGCCAGAACATAGCAATCATTCCATTCATCGTTCACGGTGTGTAACCGAATTCAATGGCAAAGTGAAACAGTATTGTTGAAATGGTTTGTAAAATCAAAACAAACTGTGAAAGAATATTCTTATATTAAAATAATGCTGTATGATGGTCATTATTACTGTATATGCTGATATGTCTTTTCATTGTCTTATCAGTTTGCAAAATAATGAAAATATTTCTTTAGATTTTATTCTATGCATGGCGTTTTTTTCTTTACTTTTGCAAGTAAATAAAGTATTCAATCTTTTGTGGGTCTTTGTGTCGGTTAATTTGAAAGAAAAAAATATGAATTTGCCTCAATTGGTGTTCAATTCTTATAAAACCAAACCTCATTGAAGGATATATAAAGATATTTCTTGCAAGTATTTGGCTCCGGAGAATACCGAAATCGATGATGTCATCAGATCATGAGATTGATATATTTATGCCCAGAAATGACAACCCACCATTTAGTACCCTGTTGAATAATGAATGGCGTGCATTTAATACCCGGAAATAAGTTAAATCACTTTTTTCCTTGCAATTTCGAATACAATAAAGTAAAATCGTAAGATTAGGATCTGTCAATGCTGTAGTTACGTTACCATGCGCATTTACTGCGCAAACAGCGACCCCAACGTATCATAACGGCGATCACAAATGTTCCTTTTGAGTATCTCTATGAATATTCCTAACTAAGAGTTTATCATTAAGATTTAAAAAAAATTCTGAGAGACTACGATTTAGTTGTTTCTAATTCTGAACGAATAGTACATGAGAGCGCATTTCTGCGCAGTTTTGACACTCACGTGCGTTACTTGTGACAACAGGAAGAGAGAAGTGACATTTACATTGTGGCAACAAAAATTATCTACTTTTGTCGATGGTGCTTTATTAATAACAATTAAACATCATGGCGTCTATTTTCAAAGAAACGCAAAGGTATGTTATTGTTTACGCTCAAATAGGCTACTATTGATAAGTGAGCTAACAGTTACTGTATGCAGTGCAATATTACAGGGGAGCCTTGTATACATCAGACAGAATTCCTCAAGATAGGTATTTTGTGTGCTTCATTAACACGTTATATTCTTCATGGTGTATACGTTTTTTGAGAACTAGAAAGGGCTAGATTTGAGGAACTACCGTACGTGAATGGTCTTGATTGAGGAATATTCTGGACTCTGTTATTGCCATTCAAAGTCTGATATTCCAATACATGTCGTCCCTCAGAGTTATTTGGAATTTCTTTATGGAATATGCATATCGAACGAGGGTAACGTTGCTGTTTCTTCCATCCAGCATCAAAGAGGCAGTGGCTTTCATCAATGCTATTGACGTGAACAAATTCTCAAGACTGATCTCTAGGATCATACAGAAACTTCACCTGAAGGTAAGCCTGCTGCTGCACTGTATTCATTCAAATATCAGATATTTAACTGTTAAGCACAGGTGCTATGGAAAAATAATGTATTAACACAATTGTTTCTGGATATATATTTATGCGATAGTGTTTGTTTATTTTTACTCTAACATTGACATCTGTACATCTCTCATAACAATTCTAACGGCTGCTTTCCTTTTGTTATTGAACGTAGGGAGAGCGGATACTTAGTGAAGACGAGGAGCTGAAGCTTCAAGCAGCGCTATCATTGGAAAAACCTGCTCTCACGCTAGTTCTCGAAACAGTCTCATTTATCCTGGAACAAGTATGATATGGAGCATTGTCGCTTTCTGCTTATGGTTTTGTCATGTATTTGTCAACTAATACCAGGGTTTACCATTGTGTGAACAGTCCTATTGGTTCTGTATAAGGCTTGTGCTAGGTCCAAGCAGGAATGTTGCCACCTACTGCTCCCATAGAGGTGGGTTGAAAGCATGGGAAACAATATCGCCAAATTACTGCTGTGTAAATGCAGATAAAAATGATTGTAGCAGATCACAATATTGTACAGAAGAGAAGCCGACATCATGTCACGTCATAAAAACATACAGTATGGTACTTTAAGATGTGTGTGCACATACTAATTCTGGACCTTAAAATAAATATCAATATTGTCGTCCGATATATATATGGCCATATATAAATCAACATACAAAATATAGGTGATAATTGTAATTACATGAATGAATAGCGTTTATTACTTTAAGGATATATTGATAATCAGGTGAGGTCATCCTTTTCATATGCTCTCTACTGTCCTGTGGTGGTTCCTTCTCAGGCGGTGTATCATAATGTGAAGCCGGCATCACTACAGCAGCAGCTGGAGGCGGTCCACGTGAGCCCGGAGAAGGCGGAGGTGTTCACCCAGACATGGGCCACCGCTGGCCCGGAGCTGGTGGATAAGCTCAGGCAGACCGTCTTCGCCCCAAAGAAGGTGATTCGATGGAGAAATAGTTGCCAGGTTGAGCTGGATTGAGCTGCGGTTGGTCACGTTACAACAGCGAAAAATGTGGTTCGGAATTAAGGATTAAGATTTGCCACCTTTTCAGATTTTTCATCTATCTGCATCATTTGTGGATTCAATGTTTACTGATGGCATTCAGTGAAGCACATATGAGCTTTTTCTGCTTTTATCTGTGTGTCATTCAAATGTATGCTCTCATTATTTATTTTGAAACTAGAGCCTGTAGCTAGGGGACATTATCACCGATCTGGCACTAAGCATGAATTATGCAGCTATGAGTCAAGCCCAACACTCACAGTGTTGTATTTAACTGTGCCCCCTCTCCCATGTGGTAATAGTTCAAACAAACATCGTCCACTTATTATACCGCATGTTCTCTCCCTGAATATTCTGCCTCATAAAAAGGGCACTTTGTTGACAAAAACAGCATAATGAGACAACAAAAATAACAACCCTCCATTTGCATTCGGTGATATGTCGTTGCTCTTGTCGTCGTACATCTTCGGAGAATTTTCTTCCCAGGGACTTGTGCGTAGTCTCTCCTGTCGTCCCTGACTACAGCTGCTGCGGCTCTTTGTTCTAACAGCAGGACAGCGAGGGGGTCACCGGTCTACCTGGGCTTTGGCTGCGGAGAGTAGATGCAGAATACAGACATAACGTGTCTTCTTCAATACTTGTGTATTGAAGAACATCAGAGTGACAATAGGACGCTGCTTGGTTGCTTGTTTTTTATGTCACAATTTCTCGAAACTGGGTCTCAGGTCCCTGAGAGCAGGGAGCTATCTGTTGTCTTCGTTTTAAATAGGGCAAATAGTTGCCCTTGTTGTGCTTAATTATATAGCGTTTTTGCCTTTCCTTTGAACTTGCTCTTACATAACGGACATTTCTTGTGATCCTTTTCGGTCTTCGCAATCCATTTGATTAAGTCTTGCTTTTCCCTTTCCCCAAAGCTCTGAAATGGCCGCAGTGTACCATGTATTCAGACCTATTCCATACTTTATTGAATTGAAAGTGCAATTAAAATGCACTTTCACACTGTCTGTGTTGAGGCAAACATGTGCAATTGTTTTTTAGCACAGCAGATTCCACAGAGGAAACACGCAACTCCTACACAGAATTCTCTTAAAATGCTGAGTCTGGGTTCTAGAATCTATCATTCACACATGGTTTACTATTATTTCTCCACTCTGCATCGTAAAACACTTAGCCACCTCTCTTCTCCACTGCTCATGTATCACACTGCAACAACTGGCTGATGAGCTATATCTCAGTGCATCAGCCAGCTAGCCAGTCACAGACAATTCGTGTGTGTGTGTGTGTGTGTGTGTGTGTGTGTGTGTGTGTGTGTGTGTGTGTGTGTGTGTGTGTGTGTGTGTGTGTGTGTGTGTGTGTGTGTGTGTGTGTGTGTGTGTGTGTGTGTGTGTGTGTGTGTGTGTGGGAGGGAGGGAGGGAGGGGGTGTTGGGAGAAGGAAGGAAGGACAGAGGACACACTACCAGGCTTTTGGACAGCGCAAGCATCCAATGAAATTTCAACCTCTAAGAAACCAACTACCCATGCATTTGTTGCGATGCGCAAATTTGAATGTTTGTAAATTCCAATTACAAACTCATCCTCGCTGGGTGACATTTAATATGCAAGCCTTTTAAAGTTGATTGAGAGTCATGGAAATCCGTACCGCTCAGGAAGAAAACACTGATAGAGATTGAAAACATTGTTAGATGTGTAAATCTCGGCAAACCGTTTGAGACACATTGTCAATTTGACTAAGAACACATTGTTCTCTCTAAACAGGTGTCATTTACTTCGTTGCACAACATGTCATGATGGCTGAAGTGGATTTCCTCTGGGTTTTGTATGTGGTACAGATGATGTATGATTTCAGTGAATTTGGAAATGTATATCTAGCTAACCTGGACATATACACAGCCATTTCAAGGCAGCCACGGGCTGGGCCAGCACTCACCTTCCCAGCTACTGCGAGAGGCTGCTGCAGCTCATTATCTAATTGGCCGGCTGGCAGACGATGTGAAGGTGGAACATGCTCTCCCCTCTGAAGGAGAACTGACTTGCGGTCCACACAGAGAGCACACTCGCTAGAGGGGGGAAGAGGTGGTCTACCGCTGAGATCACAGTACTGGCTTGAGTCGGTTGGATGTCTTAGTACTCACGGGAGCAGGCTGAACCAACAAACAGGCCCACACTTTGCTTAACTTGACAAGACTGAATCTGTGGATACCATCGACTCATTGCCTGCTCTTCTACTTCCCCTTGTTACAGTCTTGTGTGTCCGTGTGTGCGTTTGATTGGTTACGTGTGTGAATGTATGTGCTGTATTTGTATGAGGAATATTTTATGCGGACTTTCTTCATCCTACCTTGCCAGCCCTTAAAAGTATATTAATATAAAAAAATAAAATAAAAGAAAGGCAGTTTGTGAGTTTCTATTTCAGAATGATGTGCTAGTGTTGTCTTTTTAGGCACTTTCTTAGTCTCAATATTTTGACCGCAGAAGAGGGTCACCTTCTCTAATGGAAAGAAACAACTGTGTGTGTGTGTCTGTGTGTGTGTGTGTTGCAGCTGGAACACGTTGGCTGGCAGTTGAACCTGCAGATGGCTCAGTCCAGCCAAGCCAAACTGAAGGACCCCAGTGCTGTGCTGCAGCTGGGCCTCCGCGCCGAGGACTCAGAGGTACACACACACACACACACACACACACACACACACACACACACACACACACACACACACACACACACACACACACACACACACACACACACACACACACACACACACACACACACGCTCATACATAGACACTGCACACAAATACCCATTCATACTTTGCACCTGCCTCCTTTTAAACACAGGCAGAAACACATCTGCAAAAACTTAGGCCATTGTCATTCACCATAGATTTGTATACCGATTATTGCAAAGTCATAGTCACGATGACATCACCTCGAGGAGACCCCTTCGTCCATGAATGCATGGATATATCCTCCCATGCATCTATCATCTATCCATCCATCAGTTCATCCATCTACCCATCCATCCATCCATCTTCCCCTCCCCTCACCCACCCAGCCATCCATCCGTTTACCATCTGTCCCTGCCTGGTGCTGAGGATGCTAATCCCCGCTGGTGTGTCTTGAGAGTGGCCATGCGTCAGGCTCGGGAGCATGCAGAGATCCCTGGAAGCTTGTTATCCCGGGTCTCCTGGGCCTCTTCCCTCCGTCTAGAGCCTTCCACATTATCCGATAATGACTTTTTCTCCATTAGTCATACATTTGCTTTTCTGTCAGACCCGCGGCATTGTAGTTGTTCTTGGTATTCTTTAATTATTTTAATGAGTGAATCACAAAGACCTTCATGTACTCACAATATTGTGCTGTTGTTTTATAATTTGATTATGGTGTGGGAAATATAGCATATATATTATACCGCATAAAATATGGCTTTTATGCTGCTCCTGCCAGTGTCACTATATTTTTCCATATTAATTAAACAATTAAAATAACATTAATATTTTTTTTTTACAAATTTAAATCATTTAATTTTGGATGCTACTGTTACTTTGCTATGGCAGCAAAGCAGTATTCTAGCGACAGTTCTGTTTCCCCGGGTATTGCTGCCTTCCTATTGGCTAATGGGGGCGTCATTGCACACCAATAGTCTGGTCCTTGTGGGCCTGCTGGCTTTATTTAACTGCACCAGCCACAGGATTTGGATTAACCAGAAAAAGAAAGTATTTTTTGAAAGCTAGGTTCTCTTTTAAATCAGCTGCTCTCTTGACATACATGTTGAGCAACATAAAAGGGCATGAATTACGTTCACGGTTTCTATTATTTGAGTTTAAAGACAGAGACACTATAAGCATAGAAGAAATCGATATATGCAATGCATTTTTTCTGTGTTTCTTTCCTCTCTGTAATACCTTTCAAACACTTTCAAAACTTAAGGGCCATGCCTTTGTTCCAAATGCCTGGTTCGTTTTCAAAGGTTGAGCCAGTATTTAGTGTAATCAACTACATTTTTGAATACATCGAATCACAAAGTGTCGTATATGTATTATTGCATCCCTTGTGAATGCATCTCAGACAGTAGTAGAAGGGCTGATCGTTTTCTGCTTCCTGTGTGGTTAAACAAGAGTGACAGCAAGGCCTGTGAGATTATTATAAAATGCGTGCCTGTATTTCACCATGTTCTCCCCATGCATGTCATTTATTTTAATCTACTAACAAAATATCCCGTGGTGGGTGGAGACAGTCAGGGGGACTAGTTAATTTTACAAAAAGAAGCAGTTTTAATACGAGTATCATCGATTTAACAAAAATCACAATCACTTGCAATTCCTCTGGTGAACATTAGGGGGCACTGTTGCCTCGCCAAACGTTCACCAGAGGAGCGACGCGGAATGAAAATGATATATTCCGCGGTGTGTGAACATTGTTGTTCAAAGACCTTCCGTGCGCAGGGTTTTCTTTTTAAATTTCATCTGAGATCCTTCATTAGTTTCTTATAAGTTTGCTTCCTGCAAAAAATCTCCAGCAAATACACTACAGTGTAATCCAGCAATGTCAAAACATTGTGAAGATGAAGAGGCAACCAAAATGCAAATATAGTTGAGAATCAGCTGCAAGTGTCAAGATAATTAGAATAAAAAGTCATAACATCTCCAATGCTAACCAATTTTGTTGACAAAGAAAAGTGAACTACTGGGAGAGTGGGAGTGTTAGGACAGAGGAGAGGAAGATGAGGGTATAGGACACAAGCAGAGGAGAGGGGAAAAGAGAGCAAGGGAGTGGGATGGAAAATTATGGACAATCCAATAATGCTACAAAGACTAAAAACACGAAGGGAACTGAAAGAAAATCATCAAACGACAAAGGGAAGTGAAGCCTGAGTGGGCCACCCTCTGTATGGTATACATGGAGGGTAACCAGAGTGGAGCGTGGGAGACACAGTACCATCGAGGCTGCCTCCTTAACCCTCTCCAGAAGGAGCACATCCCCCTGGCCCACCGACACCCAGCCTCCGGACCCAAAGCATCCCCCCGGCATCCACTAGTTAGCATTATGCTACGTTACTTGCCCCTGTTTAATGGCTAACAATCGTCTATTCTTTGGTTACACTTTTTTCATTGAATAAACAGCTAACGAGTTCTTGTTCACAAATCCACTGGCGGGCACATCAGGGTGCGGGCGAGCCCGTCACGGCTAGACGGTGCTTTGCTTTGCGGTTCCGACGCGTTCCGACTCTGAATTTCCAGTCTCTTGGTCACTGGTGGTGTTCACGGCAGCACATGAAATATGTCCGCCATGCGCCTGCACGCCGGGGCCATAAACACCCACCGGTTCCTCCCCCTCCCGACCCAACCCTTGCAGATTGTGGTTGTACTAGTAGTAATGGTGGTGGTGGCGGTGGTGGCGGTGGTTGCAGTGTGACCTATATTTTATCATCTGCATAGGGAATCACATGCCGTCTGAGTGACGGTACTCCCCAATGTTTAATGCATGGCCCTGGCATGGAACCTGTCAGCTGGTATAGGCCATACTCTTGTCAGTCCGCCCCGCCTCACATGAGCACTGCTGCATGCAATGGGAGACCCCACCCCCTCATCCCAATCCCAACTACCCTGCACCACCTCTCTGCAGAAGGCAACCAGGAACCCCTCAACCCACCTACACACCCTGTTGGACATGGAGAGCATGGTGGGGGACAGGGAGAGAAGGAGAGGAGGAGGAGGAGGAGGAGGAGGGAGGAAGAGGAGATTTTGCGGCCATAGGGGAATGGAAACGAAGGAAAAATTAAATGTTCTTGGGAAATGAAGAATGTATTGGCGGTGCAGGGTTTGACCCCAAGGGTGTAGGAAGCATCCTTAAGTTAAGGGGTTAGCCTATGAGGGGTGCTTAGGGGCTTTCTGTTTACAGAAGAAAGTAATTGTACAATGTCCTTTTCATGGATCACACGACCAAGACAGTATGGCCAAATGACCATTACATGGTCACGGTCATCTGGAAACACGTATTGAAAATGACAACATCTCCAGTGTAATACATAGCACGACCATGGGTGACAAATAAAGCAGAAGCCCAGAAGACCCTCCGCTCTGTAGGATCGTTTCAACACGGTCACTATAAAAATGCGGTGCAAGTGCTGCTCGGAGCGACCATTAGTAGTCGTACAACCAGCATTGGCTGCCCATGGAGTTAATGGTGCACCTCACCTCTTGTGTATTGTCGTCATAGTGGGTAGTGGTGGGCATCAGGGCAGCATGCCATTGTTAACGGCTACGTCCGTTCACAATGTCCTG
>NC_079417.1:12716961-12724461 GCF_026213295.1 Gadus chalcogrammus
GCAATGCTGCATTCGGAGAATGCTCGCTCCGTCCCTCCTCTGTCTCCATCTCTTCCTCTCCGTCTCTCTGTCCGTCCATCCACAGCCGATTGAAATGAATGGGTGCACAGGACACAGGTGCGCATTACTGGCACCATAGCCCACAATTAACAGAATTCCTGACGTCGGGCGGCTGTCCAAAGCCTGCTGCTGTGCCAGCTGATTTATTTATTTATGTATACAGTATATATTTTCTTTTTTTTACTTTGCTTTGATCTGAGCAGCTCGACCAACCCAAAGCCACGGCGTCGACCGATGGATGGGGTAATTATGTTTGTGTGACCGGTGTAGCTCTGCGTACGTTGAATAACTTTGAACAGTCATTACTTTCCTTTTGGTCATCCAGACCCTGTATTTCGGATAAAAGAAGATAACAAAATCCAATAAAGGTTTTCCACTGCGCTCTGCACTCATTCAAAGGGCGAAAAGAAAGGGCTCCCAAAATGCAACATCAACAGCATGTGCATAGCAAAGATCACATCAATTTCATGATTAAAAAAAAGAAAAGCACAAAACCCCATCAGGGTTTTCCGTTGCAAATACAACTTCAGATATACATTTATATCAAGCAAACACATTGGAGGTTGAAAACCAAATGACTTATTAAGAAAAACGTGACGACAAGGACTGATAAAGGGGAACACACCTTGTCCACTTGTTTGACGGAAAGACAAAGAAATCAGGCAGGAAGGGAGGTCGTGGAAATGCTTTCCTAATGGGCAAAAATAAAGAATGAATGAAGAAATAATAAAAAAATAAACGACGTAATACAAATGCTGCAAGGGCTTTGGGTAATCATACATAAGCTATTTCAATAATGCTACATTTGCTGATGACACTTCATCTCACGGAGCGTAAGATGCCGGTGATTAATTGTGTTTGTTCAGCTCCAGCCACCGCTGGGGCTGAACTGGACTTTGCTTTCCCCTTCCATCACACTCCTGCCTGTAAACTAAAGCCTTCCCCTTCCCACTCCCGCCCCGTCCACAGCCCCTCAACTCTCTCTTTAACCTCATTCATTCTCCTATTCTACCCTCCCCTCATCACTCTCTCTCTCTCTCTCTGGCACGCACACACACACACACACACACACACACACACACACACACACACACACACACACACACACACACACACACACACACACACACACACACACACACACACACACACACACACACGATCCGGGCATGCCACGTTGGACAGTATAATCCCCCACCCCTGGTGATGCTGAGGGCCACAGTGTCTACATACCACAGGACCCAGGCCGGCAGCCCTGGAGACCCTCCGTGGGTCAGAGAGACGGGCAGCGCAGTTATGAATAGCAACCATCGCCCCTTCGAACCCCCATTCATGAGGGAACACACACATTCTCCCACACTCCCGCACACGCACGCACACACATTAACACATGCATACACACACACACACGCATGCAAGTGCATATACACACACACACACACACACACACACACACACACACACACACACACACACACACACACACATACACACACACGGTTGTACCCTTTGACCACTCCTTAATTTCTGTGCCAGCAATATACATTAAAATGCATTCTGTTACAAAATGAAGGACCTGGCTAAAGGGGCTAAGTGCTACTTATCCAGGAACCTGGCATATGGTGCCGGTGAGCTAGCTAGCAAGGGCGGGCCCACACATCACCATTTGATCCCAACTGCTGATCAAATTAACTGTGCCACACGTTTAAAAGATGGTGTAGTTTCACAATATGGTGCCACTGCTTTCTGTGGTCAGTTTAGACTCAACAATTGTGTTTGTTTGTTTTTCGGCAGGGTAATCACGTAACTTTCTTTGAACAAAACACTGTGTGATGTCTTTACTTGGTCTTTTAACTTGTTCTCAGTTTCATTAAGTGATTAAGTGACTTTCTGGGATAAAAACGTCAAAATGTTGTCAATTTGATAACCATCACTCCTTAATTTGCAGGAAGACCTTGAGATGTAGTCATTTTGCTGACTACCATTCTTTCTAACTGTGGTCGGCTTCTTTCTCCTGGCTCTCACGTGTTGGACGAGCTGTTCCTTGGGCAGTTGACAGCATACAGACAAAGTAGCCCTGTCTTGCAGCAGAACCTGGGACATTATCTCCCTCTCTCTCGTCCGTCTGTCTGTCTCTCTTTCTCTTTTTTCTCTTTCTAATTCTTGCTCTCTCTCTGTCTCTGTTTCTCTGTCACTATCTCTCTCTGTCTGTGAATGTTTATTTCTCATATCAGCCTATGCTAACTGCCACCACCTTAATTATCTTGTTATGGCTCCCGAACAGCCTGCGTTTCTTAGCCTGTATATCTTGGCAGGAAAAAGACTTGTCCTCATTCTCCCCTACAAGCACTTGAATGTCAAACCGATAGACATTAAACGCTTTCAGGCACCAGGTATTTGCGTCTTGCTTGGATATGGGAGCCAAGGACGGTTATTTGGATATGGTTTAAAAAGTGGGAGCATGGTACGAGCTTCAAGGCCTGATTCTGTTGAGTTTGGGGTTTACTTGTTTTCCCCATCACAGTTCACATATAATGGTGCAATAGACCACACACACACTAGTTGAAATTCTTGTTTCAACAGTTTTATCTGTCAAACTCTGAGATAAGCACAGGGTTGTTCTGCGCAACTCACTTCATAGAACAAGGCACACGTCATCTGCGTTAGTAGAAACAAAAGTCAACGAGAAGAGTACGAATATAAGAGGATGTAATGTAGAATATGTTGTAGATATCTTGATACTTTTTTTTGTGGCCTCATAGGATGTTAATTTGTCCGTATAATTTCAGAAAAACGTAGAACAAACTAATAATGGTTGTTTTTTTAGGCTCTGAGTTCTCATTGGTTTCTACTGAAGTCATCGGTCTGATCTCCATGAGAGGCTCCATACTGTGTGTGTGTGTGTGTGTGTGTGTGTGTGTGTGTGTGCGTGCGTGCGTGCGTGCGTGCGTGCGTGCGTGCGTGCGTGCGTGCGTGCGTGCGTGCGTGCGTGCGTGTGTGTGTATATTAAAGTAGAATAATTAGACACACTGTAATGGAACTCTTCACTCTGAGCATGTTTGCTCTTAGCATCTCTTCTAGGCGGCACACTGCTTCTTATTGAAATCTGGCTCCGTGAAGGTATTTAATCAGCTTTCTGTTTTCCTCTTTGTTGTTTTCACTAGCCAAAAAAAGGGTTGGAACAGCTAACAACCAAGCTTGTATTGCTCAAGCAAGGTATTTAGCGGCCATTGTTCCCCACCTGCGGGCTTTCAAACAGCAAACATCAGCACTTTTCTTTTTTCTGCCGCCCTGTCTCTCTCTGTCTCTTTCTTTCTCTCTCCATCTCTCTCTCTCTCGCTCTCTCTCTCTCTCTCTCTCTCTCTCTCTCTCTCTCTCTCTCTCTCTCTCTCTCTCTCTCTCTCTCTCTCTCTCTCTCTCTCTTGTCTGTCCCCCAATGTCTAATTCTGCATGTTGGCACTCTTTATCTAGCAGTTTCTCTTTATCTTGAAATTCATTTATCTTGCTCTCTCTCTGTCTCTTTGTCTCTCTCCCTTGTCTCTCCCCCTTGCTTTTTACTGCATGCTGGCACTCTTTTCTTGCAGTTTCTCTCTCTCTCTCGCTCGCTCTCTCTCTCTCTCTCTCTCTCTCTCTCTCTCTCTCTCTCTCTCTCTCTCTCTCTCTCTCTCTCTCTCTCTCTCTCTCTCTCTCTCTCTCTCTCTCTCTCTCTCTCTCTCCAGGCCACCATGTCTCTTTCTCTATCTTTTCATCTCTGTATATCTTCTTCACCAATCAACATCCAGACTGTTTTTCCCGCATACACACAGGTGCTCACCCCCCTCCCTCCCTCCCCACTCCCTCCCTCAGTAGATGAACAGAAAGCCAGGACTGTGGCTGACAAGCTATTCTTGGCCACTCTTAAGGATGACTCACCGACAAATGAATTTCTCAAAAATGATCCTTCCGTCAGTGTTTGAGTAGAGCCCGCTCTCTCCAACTGGCACTCTGCTCCTCAGTCTCATTCTAGCTGGCTTTATCCCGGCCATCCCTCTACTTATCATCTGTCATCATTCCGCTATGGCTGCTCTATGTCTCCTTACCATAATCTCTATCCGTCAGTCATTATCTCCAACTCATTGACAACCCTGCACATCCACCTATCTACCTAGTTGATTTAGTCTGAGTGATTTTCTTCCCCCTGGTGCATCACTGAGACGTTGAGGAACCTTCCCGGTGTGTCTCAGGCTATCAAGCATATGTGCCGTCCTAATAACAAGGCACAAACGTCCCCGGCGATCATGTGCTGGCATCAAGGCTAATGGCGCGCAGATGAAGGCTAGGGCTCTGTGAGGCCATCAGACTGCATTAAAGTGGATGAATAGGGAGGGAGCTGAAGCAGTACCTTAGCAGTAACAGTCAACAATTCAAGGGCTCGCAATGCGTATACATGATGGGGTATAATAAAGAGGGTATTGGGTTTAATGTTGTTTACCTACATGGTGTTCCATAATATTTCTCGCTGCTCCTAGGTCGTACGAGCTATCTAAACAATGAGATGATTTATACTGTCATAGGCTCTACACGTAGAATGAATACATACCTCATGTTGACGTCGGTAGAAAGAGAGGCAGGCCAGAATCAATTGTGCCGATTGTGACGGATTGTGACTCCAACGTGTGCATGTGTTTGTAAATATTTGGTTTCTGTGCATGCATCAACATTTGCATGTGTGTGCATGCATGAGCCATTAAGAAGAATGGGAAATGAGAGCTGAAGACGGCAGTATATTGGAATAAGAGATTTCCACTGAGTTTGAATTTGTGTAGCTGTCTCACCTGTCTTGCCTGTCTGTCTTGCCTGTCTGTCTGTCTGTCTGTCTGCCTGTCGGTCGGCCTTTCTGGCTGTCTGCATATCTGTCTGTCTGCTATCTGTAAGTCTCTCTGTCTCCATCTTTTGAAACATTGAGCATTCTTTCTTGGGATCTTTTGGCCCCAGGTCCCCTGAAGGCTGGCCCGGCTTTAAAGGACTAAAATATTGGTTCACAGCTTTAACATTTGGCCTGTAGCAGGTATGAGGTGAGCCAAAACACTCAGCCCTTGTTTGAGGCCCCATCGATGAATTATAGATACAGGAAGCTGCTTCGAAATGTCTCTTTTTATTTAATACACGGACAGACACACAGGCACAACCAAACATGCACACACCAACACCGGCACACACACACTGGCATAGGCACATTGTGTGTGTACAGAGGTTTGGTTTGTACAACCTCACCAAAATGTACCCCAAATTGTATGCATAAAAAATACAAATTGAAGCATCATTTATGCTAAACACAGACATTCTTATTCATTAAACATTAGTTTCACAGTTTCTTTTGAAATGGTCTTAAAATTCTGTCAATTGTAAGTGCATTTTTCACAACCGTTGTTTTATACATCCCAACTCTATTGCACTCTCCCAAAAAATATTAGTGAGTTTTATTTATGTGTGTGTATGTGTATGTATATATATATATATATATATATATATATATATATGTATATGTATGTGTTTATGTATATGAATCTGTAGATTTTCCTCCTCACAGTACACACAACAAGTCCCCATTCTCTCGGTGAATGACATCCTGTCACTCTTTTCTGTCTGGCCAGAGATCATTCCTCAACATCACAGCTCAGATGTGTCTCCTTGCGATGCGAGGGGGGAAACATCTCCCTACGGGGGCCTATCCATCCCCTGCAATGATCGCCTGTGATGTCCTCACAAGCAGAATTTCGTGGCGTCTGACAAAGACATCAGATCTGGTGCCCGATAGTCATATAGTCCTTCCACCTCCAAGCTGAAAACAACTTTTCTATCAGATTCAGGAATGGGGATTATGGTGTAAGGAACGCCATTGTTATCCTTTCATGCGCCGCAAACCATTCACTTAACGGTGTTGGAAGCGGACATTATCCCCCACAATCAGATCATTTGGTCAATCTGGTCTAAATGAACCTCCTTTGTGTTCTGCTATTAGCTTTCTGTAAAGTGCATTTAGGAAGGCCAGGGGAAGTTCGGTTTTATAGGGCCCAATGAGTGGAATTTATGTGCAAACTCAGAAATGGCCACGTCTCCTGCCTTTGGCCAGAGTGAACCTAGCCTTGTCTTCACAACCAGAATGGAGGTTATTCCATGTCCTTCCAGCTCCCTTACCTCTATATAGTAACTCAGGAAAATATTAGGTGAGGTTTACTCAGCGTATTCCAGAATCAGGCACTTTAGTAAAGTAGAAACGTCCATTGATTTTATGGGTAACTACAACTTCAAGAACTATACACGGGCGATACAGAAAAATGTACCCAATAGTTGACTACCTAGACATTCTGGTACGGCAGCTCCTTCACTCTTGTTACTATTCCTCTCTAATGGCACCTTGTAGATGTCTTTCATGGTCATTTGATTAGTCTTTAATGTAAATGCAGACAGTATTGATGTTTGCGAAGTCATTTTTGTTATTTATGATTGCACTTTGGGTCTCTCTGAGCCAGAATGGCTGGCTGTGAACATGTTGCCAAGTTCTTGCTCTTGCTGATGGCTGAATACTGCATGAGGTTGTTGTGTTGTCCCATATATGAGTATAGGTAGAATTCACAAATACATGCCACAGATAATATAGTATTCAAATGTTGCTCTATGTATATTTCTCATTCATATCTTATTGTTCAAGGAGTTTTTCCAACTTCATGCACTTTGACAATAGTTGAAGTATAGTGGATGAAATGCTAAGTAAAGGACTTCCTTGATGTCCACATTTAGTACCCAATTACCGGTTTTCCCTACGAAATGCTCGCAAAAGGGTGATGACTTTGGACCTGTTTACATTATACTGTACTATCACACAAGACTCTTCCATTGTAAGGCAGTGGTTCATGTTCATAAAAGGTAGTGATTGCGCTGTGGGCAAGCTCCATATATTTGCTTCCAAACTTGATAGGGAAGATTGTTATTCCTATTTCATTACTATCATTTACTATCATTTCATTACGTCATCTTGCAGTTGATTTGCCAATTTAGCAGACCTCACAAACTTTTCATTTCATAGATATTTATGGAATATGCTTATATGTCTGACCGATTTTGATAATTGAATCAATCATTTTGCATGTGATGGTTCACACAATGAAATATTGTTTCGAAATTTTTTAAAGTTTTTAATTCCACTGGGAAACAACTTATAACTTTTGATCAGCAAGCCACGTGAATGTAGTTATTGTGCAAATAGTAGTGAATTGTACAAATTATTTTGCACAAATGTGCCAAAATAGGTGCATTTTGCTTACATGGAAAATTAACAAAAATCTGGTGTGAACAATATATGTAAAATGAGAGAAACCGAAATATCAACCTTTCATCCTCTGAAAATGGCTACTCCTGGAAATCTTTTTACTCTGGACAGTTAATTTTAATTCCACAGGA
>NC_079417.1:12726961-12748871 GCF_026213295.1 Gadus chalcogrammus
AGACCCACAATCGCACATGCATTTAGAGACACACACACACACAAACACACAGATGCGTATAGAGAGAGACACACACACACATACAAAATCCATCCGTCTATTTTTCTTGCATCAATTATACACACCACGCAACACACTGGCTCACATACACTCAAAAAGAGCCACTGTCGTCTATGTAAAGTGTTGGTGCAACTTTTTCTCTTGAACATATTTTAAAGTTTATAGACAGACACACACACACACACAACCGATATAGCTGCTATTTTATGTGATCTTTTCCTTGCTGCGTCAGCGCATGTGTTGGCTTACAAGTGTGTGTCTGTCTGAGTCTATGTTAATCCACTGCTTTTGCATTACCATTATTTGTGTGCCCACAAATCTGAGTGTGTGTTTGCAACGCTGCGGAGATGTGAGAGTGTGCATATCCGAAAGTTTCTCGTCAGTCCTGACTTCTAGAAGGAGGGCTGAAGGCAGACAGGGTTTAAACATGGGGGGACCTTGGGCTCTGTGTTGAGCTGGCCTTTTAGAACAGATTAGGAAGGTCAGCCGCCCCCGGGAGCCGCAACACAAAACCCATCCTCGTCACCGCCACCCTTTCCTTTTCCATCAGCTGATTCAAACACGGCATTCTGGGACTGCTAGCCCTTATCGCTTACTATTTAGCCATTTAGCTGGCACTTTCAAGCTCTTATCCACAGCCAGTGGCAGTGAAGTTACATGATACGTAGAGAGCAATTAGGGGTCTGGCATTGGCTGATGATAGAACCCAGAACCATGTCTTTACCGAGGATCAAACACACGCACGCACGCACACACAGACACACACAGGCACACACACAGGCACAGGTACAGGCACGCAAACTCAGACGCACGCACACACACAGGCACAGAGCCACAGGTACAGGCACACCCAGGCACACACACACACACACACACACACACACACACACACACGCACGCACGCACACGCACACGGATGCAAGCCACGAACCCCAACCAGATCTCGGTGCCCCCTACGGTGTTTGGTCCTCCTGCCCTGTTGCTGTGGCACTAAAGCATCGCGCTGTAACACTAACAGTGTGCAACAAGTTGTCCCGCCAGCATGCCGCGTGACGGGGCGTTCAAGACCCAGCTGCATGGTACATGCCCCCTCCGCTTCCCCCCTTCCATCCACCCCATCCCACCCCAACCCACCCCCTCCAACCCAGCTGCCGAGAGAACGTTGGCCTTTCTTCTCCCCTGCTCTGGGCCAGTCTGACCGCTCAGCCAGCTAACGCTGCCAGCGTCGCAAACAACCTCCTTGCCCACAACCTTGCCCTTTTCAATAATTCAGCGCCCCAAAATGTCCAACTGGCCAGGCAGAGGCTTGTCTTATGGCTTGCAGCGCAGTGGGGGGAATGCGCCTTTAATTGGAGTGACGGGCGGTCCCCATTGGTCGGCCCGGAAATGTCATTAGGAAAATGGTCAAATAGAAAGTGCCATGGGAGGGCAGGATGGGCTGTTAGACTAGGAAGTGCTGTATAAACGGCAGGCTGTTCTAATGGAGAGGAAGGCCATTTCAAATGTAACACTTGC
This sequence comes from Gadus chalcogrammus, assembly GCF_026213295.1. Taxonomy (NCBI): domain Eukaryota; kingdom Metazoa; phylum Chordata; class Actinopteri; order Gadiformes; family Gadidae; genus Gadus; species Gadus chalcogrammus. The sequence goes on from NC_079417.1 coordinate 12,728,537, forward strand.
ATCCGCTTTTTGGCAGGCATACTTTATATATCTGTGCATGAAGCCACATTACCCACACCCAGTCACATGGATAAAGCTCTCTCTCTCGCCCTCTCTCTGATCCCTCTCTCCTAAACGCTCTCGCTCTGTCTAGCTTTGGTATCTCTCTCTCTCTCTCTCTCTCTCTCTCTCGTTCTCGTTCTCGTTCTCGCTCTCGTTCTCGCTCTCGCTCTCTACCACCTGAAACCACACAAGTTACAATAAATCAAAGCGTTTAGTGCCCCTGAAATGTCTGGTTAAGCCGTGCAATGTTTTGAAATTTAGCCTTGTGTTATCCTCTTGGAGCCTATTAAAGAACACACACACAAACACAAACACACACACACACACACACACACACACACACACACACACACACACACACACACACACACACACACACACACACACACAGATGCTGAACACATACCCATGTGCAACTACCCCTCGTCTCCTTAATGCCATGGAGAGCTATAATTACAAAGTCTAATTCCTGTATCACTTTACATTATTTATGAAGAAGTGATGTTGGGTGTCACGCTGACCTTCTTTTAATGATGCCCTACCACACACACACACACACACACACACACACACACACACACACACACACACACACACACACACACAAACACAAACACACAAACACTCTCACAGATGCAGACACACAAACATGCTACAATTTACGGTTATCTAAGTATAAATAATAAATACTTAATTCATTACAATATATACAGTTTCTACTTATTGTAATATACAGCGATCGCATTATTGTTTTATTGTAGACATGCCTTCATTCTACATTGGTGCTAGGTATGACTTGGCGGTTTCTATAAAGCTCAAGGGTTGCAGTCATTGCTGTGTAAACATTATTACGTTGCTTTCCAAATGAAGATGTCACATTTGGCATGAAGCACAATAAACACACTGGGCTGCCAAGTTGCAGAAGCTTGCTGTATTTGAATTGCTAACCAATGCATTTATCATAACAAAGGTACCATACATAATACTTTACTTTATATATAATGTTGTATTACAAAAATATGGCGGTTCAGTTCAGTTCTACTTTAAAGGTATTTCGACCACAGAGTAATTTGACTCATTTGCGTTCGGTCTACCATAGTGCACACCTGTGTGTAGGCTAATAATCCTGGGTTTGACCTGCAACACTATGAATTTAGACTTGTAGTGTAGTTTAAAACATAAACTACAAGAATTTTTAATTATGTGCTGTTAATGATTTATTTTTCATACATATAGGTGTGTTTTTGACTATGGATAAATACATGCATAACTTTATAAATGGATTACTGTTTATAATTAGACCGTTTGTAGCAGGAGGGTATTTCGTGAGACACACTTTCTAGTGTCTGTATTATACTGTGCAACCCCAGCCTTGTGGAGGACTCAGATTATGCGCAATGAGTGCAAGGGCAGAGTGCGTGTAGCCAGGTAGGCAATCCAATCATTTCATTCAGGCCTGATTAAACTATTGAACAGACTTATGTGTGTCTTAAATGTTCGTTCCCAATTGTATGTTACTTTCCAAAATATTGTTTCAAGCTGGACCATGTTATTTTGAAAGCCGCCTATAGATCACATGAATACACACATACCTCACATATAGCTCAGCTGGCTGTCGAGAAGCAAGTCGCAGCAACAGTTCCGATGCTTGACTTAAAGCACACATAGGTACAACCTCTGTCACCCCCAACGCATAGCTCTGCTATTCATCAACAGTCGTGATTAATGTGGGATGCGGGATGACAACAATTTGTAGATGCGTATCTGCGATGGGAAATGCTAGGTCTCTCACCGCGTCCGCTTATGCCTCATGACTGGTGGACAATGAGGGTGACGATGGCAGCTTGTCAGATCAGCCCTAACATGCCTGGTTCTTGTGGTGGGAGGAGAGACATTACCTCCATTGTTCGCACTCTGGAGTGAGAGGCAGAACTCGCTTGTTTATGTAGGCGTGCCTTGCCATCAAGTCACTCACACACACGTACACACTATACATCGGAATGCACACACACACACACACACACACACACACACACACACACACACACACACACACACACACACACACACACACACACACACACTATATACCACTATATACATAGGAATGCACCACACATGTATTAATGCACATACTCACAGACACACTCATGCACATTGTACATAGGTTTGCACAATGCTTTATACTGACCCAAGCTCAACACATGATTATACTCTGCTTCAAATGCACACTGAAACTTGCACTCCCACGTTTACTGCCACCTAGTTACAAAGACGCACTCTCACACACACACACACTCACTCACTCACTCACTCACTCACTCACTCACTCACTCACTCACTCACTCACTCACTCACTCACTCACTCACTCACTCACTCACTCACTCACTCACTCACTCACTCACTCACTCACTCACTCACTCACACACACACTCACACCTACAACACAGGGACCCTGTTGGCGTAATCCATAATGTTTGTGGTTTCCATAGCAGTGTGTCCCGGCTCGTAGGTAAAATGTACACTTTATGTAGTTCTGGTAACGGTTGTATTGAGGAGCTGTACAACATGAACATATCAAACTCTGGTTGGAAAGAAAAGGCAAGAGAGATGCTATAGAATGATATTTTACTATGGAATCTAGCTTCTCAGATCCTGAGTTAATTGGTCTCTGGCAATGACAAATACTTTCTCTGTATCACTGTTAAAGCTTTGGTTCTATGAAACGGCAGTTCATTCTGATAGATTCTCATTCGAAACGTATCGGTTCTATTTTATGAATTTGACTTCACTTGCCCAAATCAAACCATCCATATTAAATAATGACGACAACAAGGGCAATACAAGGCCTTTTAGATTTAAATTACATTTAAATTACAGAGTCCTGAGAGACAGCTAAATTGTCCGTTGTAGCTTTATTCATTATGTTCTCTAAACGAGAAATGTGAAACTGTGGGTGTCCTTCCTTCCCCCCCAAAAAACACACACACACACACACATACACGCACACACACACAAAGACACACAGACAACCATACACACCCAAACACAATTTGGTTTTGAAAATATGCTGCCACCACGATAATTTCATGTCACAGTATGACAAGAGTGGTTTCCCACTCCTACTCACCAGCTGCAGCCACCTGTGCGTGCGTGTCTGCGCGTGCGAGTGGTCGTGTGGTTGTATGTGTAGGTGCATTTTTCGTGCGCCAATGACACAGCGCCAAAGGCAGATAACTTTACATCTCTGAGCTGCTAATCACACCGTGCCTTTATATTCGAGAACAATAGACAAAGAACCTGGTCTCTTCGCCAATTCGTCTTATCAATCAATCGTTCTGCCTCTCTAAATAGACCATCCTGTCATGTTTGAGTCACGGAGGTGATTTACAGGCATTTCATTTTTTTATTTTTTTTATTATGGATGGCATGTTGCTAGGTTACCAGGTCATAACACTAGGCATCACGTGTTGTCTGACTGTCTGAAAATTCAAACCATAGAACTGATTGATGTCACGGCGAGATTTTGGCTTTCTTCATTATTTTGTACTAATTATTACCTTCTTTTCTGGAATCTGAAGGTTCCTGTTCTTTTCTTGCCAAAATGGCCAGGTATATTTCACATGAAGGCCCCACCAAGCTGTGGATATTTGCTTTGGATGCTTTTATTTTCTCATTTAGGAAGCCGTCTGCTGGACAGAAGCTGTTCCGATTACCTTTGTTCGTCGTTTCTTTTCCCCTGACAGTTTCTTAAAAGAACAATTATGTCCGTTAAGCACAATTTTCGTTACTGCTGAATCCCTTTAGAAATCTCACTCTCGTTGACACCACACTTTTGTTTGTGCTTGATGAAAACCTTGTTGTGTGTTTGCATGTTGTTCGTGCATGCATATGTGTGTTTATGGTAATCTAGATATTTGGGAACTTGTCCTCACCTGAAATGGTAGGCTGTTGTCGTTATATTGTTGTGTGCGTGTGTTTGTATACTCCCACGTGCACATTTTGGTGGGCTTGCATGTCTGCATGATTGTTGTGACTGCCTTAGGAGTGGTAGCTTTGTGTTTGTGTGTGTGTGTGTGTGTGTGTGTGTGTGTGTGTGTGTGTGTGTGTGTGTGTGTGTGTGTGTGTGTGTGTGTGTGTGTGTGTGTGTGTGTGTGTGTGTATTCCCACGTGCACTTTTTATTGAGTGTGCATGTCTGCATGATTGTTGTGACTGCCTAAGGACTTGCAGCAGGGAGTGTGCGCGTGTTGGTGTGTGTGTGTGTGTGTGTGTGTGTGTGTGTGTGTGTGTGTGTGTGTGTGTGTGGGGGGGGGGGGGGGGGGGGCTGTAACAGTAGCTTCTCTCTACACTAGCCCAGAGTCCTGTAAAGACTCGATAAGAAGCCCTGGCTGCCGAGGCTGCAAACACACAGACTGCTGTGGAGGGCAGAATGTGCAGATAGTTTGTCGAGGAGCTGGGGGAGGAAGGGAAGAAGTAGAAGCAGCAGAAGAAGAAGAAAAAGAAGAAGAAGAGGAGGGGGAGGAGGATGGTTGGGTGAAAATCCCTGTCTTCTTTTTTTGCCTTTTGGCAATTACTCTCGACAAGGCAGTTTCCCCTTTCTGCTGGACTCAAAATCCCACAATCCTTTTAGTCACAGCTGGGATGTGTAAAGCCCTCAAAGGGAGACAATTATTTTAACACACACACACAACCACACACACACACACACACACACACACACACACACACACACACACACACACACACACACACACACACACACACACACACACACACACACACACACTTTTTTAAGGTCTTTATCAATGATACTTTGAAACTTTCCTTAATTCTCACTCTTCTAGGCATATGCCAGTTTTAACAGCCGCTATGGGGCTTATGATTTTCAAATTCCATAAAAGCGCTCTAGACTAGACTACAATTTAAATACAGATTTAGCAGAGTGTGGTGGTAGAAGACTAGATTACTCAGATGCCACAGGATCTACCTGTTTGGTCACAAATACCTCTGTGAGCTTTCATATTTAGTGACTTCACAGCACAAAGGAAGAAAAATGCGAAATCACAACTCTGGAAACACATTTTCACCGGGGCACTTTAATCGCCTGGAATCATCCATTCTCGGTGGAAAGGGTCACGTAACCTCGACCCAAACATCGGAAACCTTTTTCAGACCTTTCAGAAGTTTGTTAAATGATAAGTTGGCGGCAGAATGCCTGTCTGACCTGAGATTGTAAAAGCATTGCTGAAAACCTTTTAAGCGGCTAAGACGCACCATCAGGAGCCTTGCCAATCTGTCTGTCTCTCTGTCTCTCTCTCTGTATGTCTGTCTGTCTGTCTCTCTTTTTCTCTCTGATCCTATCTCTCCCTCTCTCCTCTCTGTCTATCTTCGTCTCCGTCTCTGCCTGTCGGTCTGTCTCTCTCTCTCTTTCTCTCTCATCCTCGCTCTCCCCTCTCTCTGCCTGTCTCTCTTTGTATGTCTGTCTCTCTCCTTCTCTCACTCTCCCCTCATTCTCACCCTCTGTCTTTGTCTTTGTTTCTGTCTTCCTACACAATTGGGCAGAATGCCTGGATGAAGCAGTGATAACAGAGTGAACGAGGTTGTTGCCGATGAACAGACATCGGATGTGTTTTGACTGTGGCAGTAAATACAATGGAGCGTATCTAGGTGACACAGGAGACTCTTCCCTCATCTACACTCCCTTTCTCGTTCCTCACACTTTAAGCACAAGGTAGAAATAACACTTTTGTTATAAGCAGGTCTTCGTTACTCCCCAGGGAGGCCGAGGGATGAGATAGAGATGGATGCTACGGGACGGATAGGAAATACTTCCGATTTCATTTCAGGCTGTGGGAACTTTATTTTATCAGGCAGTGGCGGGTGTCGCTGAGCCCAGATATATTTGTCTCGTATAAACGAAGGTCCTTTGTGTGAACCGGTCTGCGTTTAAGAAACCGTGCTCAAATAAAACCCGCATGGAGACTAATTAATAACGGGTCGATATGAAACCCAGTCAAGTCGGAGCAACCACTTTTATAGAACCTTGTCTCGTACGTGTCTGGGTGACACCTCCTACCTGTTTCATAGCACAGACTAATGAGAGGAGGTTTCTTTTGGTAACAATTGCTTGTGAACTTCACACACGGGGTGAGATCATTGCACCGCGGCTCTCCGCGCTCCCAGGGCTCCCAATCTGCTCATGATGCTCCCTTTAAGCCAGCCTCCCTTTTTTGAGGCTTGCTTTGTAGCATGCATCAACATAACAACATCTTACTGTTATTAGGTTTGAGCGAGTGGTACGCAAGAAGTACTGGGTTTATATTAGGGCTGCTCGATTATGGAAAAAATCATAATCACTATTATTTGGGTCAATAATTGGATTAATCGCCCAGCCCTAGTTTATATTGAGAGCGTTGGCGCCGATGCATGTTCAACTCTTTTTAATTCACTTTTAACCAACCTTTTTGCCATGGATGAAGTTATAGAATAATAATGGTACACAGGGTTGTTGTTTTTCATTCATCTAATCATCTAGTCGGTTATAATCAATCTTTAAGAGCGTATTTTAGTGAGGATTTCAAATGAATATTAATTTGATAGACGTACTGTTTCCCTTCACAGATTTCCCAGTCAAACCTGTTTGTTGGATCTTGCATACCTGAAAGAGTAGGAAAGGATAGCAGAACTATTTCATGGTGGGATGTTTCTCTGTGTTTCATTGAAAGCCTCATTGTAAAATATTTCAAGCATTGCAAAGCAGAGTAATAGCTGTGAACACATTCATTAAAAATAGTTTTGAACACAATGGTGTATTGTGTGTAGCCCACCTACGTGTTCAATATGAAACTCTGTTTTTCAGTAGTGGAGTCATTTTATCAATGTAGTTTTTGATGATAGCGCTCATTAAGGTATGACATTCATCATCATTCCCATGGGGGTAAAGTTTGGGTTTTCTTACACAGGCGTCCTCTTCCTGTAAAGATAATTCCTGTCCTCAGAATAATTTCATCTGACATTTGAATAGAATAGTTATGAATGGGGGACAGTACTGTACACAACGTGGGCTTTGTGCCAGTGGCTCGCCAAAGCTCTTTACACCTTTCACCACAGCCTGCCACCCCGGCTGCACGTCTGAGACAGGGAAACTGAAAGGTCTGTGTGGTACAACTTTGACCCCCTTTTTCAGTACTAAGTTCAATCAGATGTTTAAATCTTATTTTAAATGATATTTCACAAAAGTTTCTCGTCCCTATTTTTTTGGATAAAAGTGTCTCCTAGATTACAAAATGGTGGCTTCAATGATGTCTTAACATGTAGCCTATGTATTTGCTCTGTCTCATCATCTTCTATAGGGCTGCAGGGTAATTGAAGTCTCATTTGTTATTCAAGTCTCCTACTGACTCACCATTGAGTGCTCAGTATGTGTTGGTTCCAATCCTGTCAGACTTTCGCTAAAATGTGTTAAGGTTGATATATTTTTTCGTCGTAAAGCCATCATGGGTCTCTGCATCGGTGCTTTCATTTATGGTTCTGTGTCCCGACGTGGTACCTTTTTGCAAAGCTGCACGTACGATATGCCGGCCGACATTTTTGTCCCCCTTTTGGCAATGCTGGTAACATAGAGACCCACGGTCGCTATTTGACACAGAAGTATAAATTTAGCCTAATGTGGCGAGTCATAGTGGGAAGATAACGCTCCTACCTAAGCAGCACGTTGTTGTAGAATAAGCATTAGAGACTGTTTGTAAGTAAAGAACATCATTTGCAGTTAAATAAAACTGTTTTAACTGTCATACCTTTCTACTGCTGCATATTAATAAGATGGGGATTTGGGGATTCCGCACTTGCACTGAGCAATCTATATTTAACAACGTAATAATCAGCAGCTCCTCATAGTACAATATGCATTGCTCAGTGCAGGTATGTCTGAAAATGGATGTATGTAATATAAAACAGTATGTGATTTTGGAAGGATGGATTCTTTGACACTAAGAAACAGGCGGTATAACTCTTTTTATTGGGCATCAGTCAGTAGAACAGGAGAAGTCAATGGCCCAGAAGGGAAGGCTCTTAATTGCCATCCACTGGAGTCCGAAACCACTTACTGTTGGCAATAATACAAGAAAAACATCATCAGGCAGGCCTTATCTTTTACACAAGCAGAGAGCCGTTGCATCCTGTAATCAGAGGCACCAAAGCGAGGTCCCTAGATATCCTGTCCAACTTTCTATTTTGTTTGTTTGGAGAGGTCAGAGATTAGACAAGGTCCCGTTCCCCCACAAAACAGCCTTCCACATCAGGTAGCTCTTCTAATAGGATACCTTGAAAAGCAAACCATAATAAGAACTAAACGAAAGGTTCATACTAAGGGTCAGGATATTTGTGAGAAACCACCTCAGGGCAGGACGGAAAGATCCAGTTGGGGATTGATTCGACAGGTAGTAACGCTAATTAGGCTAGGAAAATCTAGAGGTTGACCAAACACACCCTCAGGAGCAAGTTTACCTCAAATCGTTAAGAAATAAAAGTATCTGGGAAGTTGAGGCCAGATTTTCACAACATGTATTTGCCACACAGAGATACAGAGTAATAGAGCAAGACCAGGTGAGAGATCAAGACAAAGACCTGTGTGTGTTTGTACTGTGTACTGTGTATGCAGGTGTGTGTGTGTGTGTGTGTGTGTGTGTGTGTGTGTGTGTGTGTGTGTGTGTGTGTGTGTGTGTGTGTGTGTGTGTGTGTGTGTGTGTGTGTGTGTGTGTGTGTGTGTGTGTGTGTGTGTGTGCCCGCCGGTGCATTTCTACTACGTGTGTGTGCTCACAGTCCGTTGCCTTAATACGGAAATTCTGCCCCATGCATCGATTTTTATCTCTCCCCCAAATTGAGTCCATCTTTTTCCCACCCACTTATCTGGAGCTGCCTGTGTTTGCCTGCCTTTCAGACTGTGAAATGAAGAGTGGTAATTTCTCTCGCTTCTCTCTGTATGTTAATGAAGCGCTAATCTGTTCCTGAGCGGACGCCGTAATGAGGCCGATGCTCCCTGCGCTAAGCCGGCTGGCACCCGTCAAGCAGCCATTATGGAAATGGCTCAGCACCGTCCGGGGACCCGGGAAAAGGAATATCTGAGGCCTTCTCCCACCCTTAACAAGGCTGCTTGCACGCTCCGCTGGGGGGGTAGGTTGGCTGGGGGGGTGGGATTTATTCGGGCGGCAGATAAAAACAAACATGGTAATGACAAGCAACGGGGAGAGGCTCGGAGGGGCTTCTAGGTCCGCTTGTTTTACCATATGCAGAGAAAATGTTGTTGGTGGGGCGTAAATAGGCCACCCAGGACAGGTTCCCGGCGATACGGAACGCCTTTCGTGCCAAGCATGGCCGCCTCCCACCCCTCGGATTCCTTTCTCTCAGATGTTCGGCCCAGTGCGTGTCGTTGTTATTGTTATTATCCACCATTGTGGTGCCGTTATTAATTAGTTTTGCAGGTACTGGCCTATATATTTACATATCATGGTCTGTCGGTGCAATCGGCGTGTAAAATCTGACTCGGACTCTGCTGGAGTATATTGAACTGTTTTCCCGCCAACAAGGCGTGTTCCATTGCATGTTTCATGGCTGCCACTTCTCAACGGCCGATGACGTTGTGCGGAGTGCATAATTGGCGCCGTATCGAGAGAACACACCCAAACCAGATTAAAACCGGGAACAGATGCCGCTCGGAGCCGCACGACGTCTCAAAGACTGCTATCAAAGGTTATTATCGCCTTATCTGTTGTGCGTGTATCTAGGCCAGACCAGCCCCTGCCACTCACAAAGACCACATTAATGGGTTGGTGTCTTTCTTTTCTTCCCTGGAAGGGAAAATACTTCCTCTTTAAGCACCTGGGTGAAAAAATACACATTTTCTCCAACGACTCTATTCACCGTATTTATATTCCATACTTCTAGTCTATATTTTTTGTTTTAGCTCATCCGCTGTATAGTGCTTTTCAAAGACCGTGGTCTGTCAACTTGTCAAAATATGTCCCCCTAGACCGACATACTCACCAACATTCCCTTCCCCTGACATCCCCATATCATGGATCAGTCATCAACCGCTGTGATTAATATGGCATTCGGCTCCCTGTATTATTGAAGACACACGAACATCAGTGCGCAACTAGGTCGGCTTTCATCGTCCAAAGTAAAAAAAGAAGAATGTCACGAGCCGGAATCAAAACGGCTACAAGGGAGTACAATACGGGACAGATGTCTCCGAAGATGTTCTTATCTGAGCGAAAAACAGGTGATGTCTCGATGAATGCATCCTGATTCCCTTACACAGGCTGAGGTCTTCACGACGAGGATGTCGGTGAGGACAACGCCGATGATGAACGCCGGCTCGTCAAAACGTCTCATGTTGCCTCGTCTTTTGAGGTTTGCGCTTGACTTTAAACACCTTCTGGAAGCCTTTTATTCACGTCTTGAAGAGCTTGTATGGGTGCAAGGCAGGCGAACAGCTTCGCGTTTGTCAAATGAAGATTTTGAGGTGAGGAGGTGGAGCGTCTGGTTTGATCTCGACAAGGTCTGATGTCTCTATCCGGCCCTTTCATCATCTGGAGAGAGTGTGTGAGAGATTCACCGCCCTCCGTTTAGGGTTTATGTAATGTAAAGGTTTATTCTGCTCCATAGATGTATAGTCCCTGTTGCAAACCATGCATGAAACATCAAAGTGGAATATAAAAATAGTCAGACAAACCTTGCGAATATACATTGTTGGTATGTGATTAATGATCACAATTTATTTTGACCATGTCTTAAAGTGATAGGATAGGACAACAACTATAAAAAACATGTTATTGTTTCCAGCTTTACGGTAAAAAAATAAATAAAAATCCTGTCAACATGAATGAAGTCAGCTTGTTGTATAAGACAAAAGAGCAGTGTTGGGTTTTCTCTACAGTACTTTATTCATAAGCTATGCCAATAACCACTCTGAATGTAAACGTATCCATCTTTTGGTTTGAAAACCATATTATCCTAAGAGGCCGGTGAGGGACCACAGGACCCAACCCCCCCCTCTATGCCCCCCCCAGGCCGAGCACTAGCAGATGACTCGGTGAGGCTTTACCACGGGATGGCAGTCTGATCACTTCCATACGGACCCTCGTACCCTCCCCTCAACCAGAGACGGCCGTGGGGGACGCCGCAGTGCGGTACGCGCCAGAGGAAGAATTCCCACATTGTTTCATAATGTCTTTTCACAACTTCTTCATGAAAGACAGAGGGGGTAAAGGACGCAAAGAGTTCAGAGACCCTTCTGCTCGACACTTGAAAGCACAAGAGCCACTCAACACCCCCCTCCTCCCCTGATCCCCGCCACCCTCTCCTCCTTCGTTCTCTCCAAAGATCTTGTGCACGCACAAGTGAGTGTGTGTCGTTGGGTTTGTGAACGGCAGGGTTGCAACGTAAGCCTGCGTGCCTTGTTGGCGCCTGTTGTGTGAGTGTGAGTCCCTGGGCTGTGATAGGCTGATGTTAGGGATAGGTGGTGCCCCCCCCCCCCCCCCCCCCATACCATCACCCGGTCCTCATCGTTTAACTGAGCCAAGCCACCGAGGAGCGCAGATGTCAGACGTGTTTTCTCAGATGGGAGGGGGACCTCAGGCATGCTAACCCTTGTTAACATGAAGCACGTGTGTTCATGGCGTACCATTTACCTCCCCACCTCATTAATCCATCGCTAAATCCATCAAGCCCATCTTGGCTTTGTGCGTCTGACAACTTGCAAAACGCAGATTGGTAACGTGTTTCGTTAGCGATCACATCGGATTCCAGCTAATTCTTGCCCTGCGCTAATTACTTGTTTAATTGAATGTGTCCTATTATGATGATACTATGATATCTGAATGCCTGGCTTCTTGTAATGAGGATTCAGAGTTTTTAATGTAGGTGGGCTACAGGTATGCTGTGTGCTAGCCAATAATAGATCAAAAGATTTTTTACCTCAACCCCTTCAGTTGTTCGTTTGATGATCAAAACCCATTAAAGAATGTGTATTACATAGAATCTATTTCGAACTGCTCTGCATTCTTGTAGTTCCCAGCCCACAACTCAATCGCCGTGTGCGTGTGTGTGTGTGTGTGTGTGTGTGTGTGTGTGTGTGTGTGTGTGTGTGTGTGTGTGTGTGTGTGTGTGTGTGTGTGTGTGTGTGTGTGTGTGCGCGCGTAATGGTTGAGAGGTGATCAGAGAGAGAGAGTGTGTGTGCGTGCTTGTGTGTGTATGTGTCTGGTAGTGGGGGGGGGGGGGGGGTACAGCATGAGGAATGAGAAATATAGTTGGGTGAAAGGGACATGCCACCCCTAAACAACTGATCTCACTGTTTGACAGCACAGAGACATTCTTTATGTCTTGCTTATTTCATTAACTTGAGGAAACCTAATGACCTGACAAATAACCTCAATTGAAGGGCATTTTTTTCTCACACACCCTGAACAAAGACATGTCATGTCTCTTTTCACCCTGTCATTCTCTGTCCTATGGAGCCATAGAAAAAAGAGCCATCAATCACAAAGTCAAAGCACTGTCACAAGAGTACAAGTCATAGTGCAAGACTAAATTAAACACCCAAGATGTTGCTTGAACGCACCAATATACATAGTGTGCCAGTGCATGCTACGAAAAGTAGGAGTTGAATTCCTCGTCGTTATGTTCATCCAGAATTTTAAAAAGCACTGTAACATACCATAATAGTGTACCTCTAGCTGTTCACACCGATGCTAAGTCCCAGTGCACTTTGTTCGGACTTTGTGCACTGTGTCAAAGTTTGTCAAAGTAAACCAAAACAAAGTGAACGAAAAAGGTCCATGACAACCTTTTCCTTCCTTTCTCCCTTCTATTCCAGCCTGGCCATGTCTGCTATTTGGTACGATCATCTTCGTTGATGTGCTTTCCTGAAATGTTGTCACTTGGCTGTCAAGTATGAGCCCTTACGGTATTCCAAGGACAATCAAATATTTTGCAAAGCAATTCATTTCACATTCAATACTTTTTTTTCAGTTTATTTTCTTTTGCATAAAATAAGTATTCAAAGATCCACACTACCAAAACCCATCTGTTAAGGGAACGCAACAACCGATATCTGCGGTACTCGCTGTCTCGGCAGCCGGGAAGGGCTGTAGTAAATGTGTTAATAATAAAGCCGCTGTAGCTGTTCAAAGCACATTAAATATACATCAACTCCACTTCCTTTGTCAAACAGTTTATGCTAGTTATGCTAATAGTGTTTACAAAGATAGGCATTTCTGCATCAAGGCACGTTTATGCAAACAAAGCAGGGAGCATGGCTCTCCCATTCTTCTGCTTGCGTTCTCGACCGTGGTTGGGTTGGTCTCGTGTCGCTGTCCTACGACGTTGCACCACTTAGCAAACTGTCCTGAAATGTAGGATTTCAATTCATTTTTAGGAAACACCTCATATTGATTGAATTGTTACCAAAGGACAAATTGTTACACACCTTACTCCTCAGAGATCGCTCTTGCAAGAGTTCCAAATGCAAATGAACTATATGCAAATGTACTATACATAAATGTCACGCAGAGGTGATATTGATATTGATCAAATGTAATCATAACTAAACGTAATAACATGCTGCTGACTCTAAAGTTATAGTAATTTCAATTAACCCAAGGATAAGCCTACTAAGGTTACAGAGAAGGTAAATGGACTAATATTTTCCAGTGTCCACTTTGTTTTGTCTGTGTGTAGCACATGAGAACAACACAGTGATGCTATGACTATAAAAGTACCAAATAAAGAATGCATCTTCAGCAATGGCAATGACCTCTTGGCTACTGCCTCATTCATAATGTAATTGTTTTGGAGCCCATTAGCGCATTCGCCGCATCCTTAACAATATGTGTTTGACTAATAATTGTATACCAACTTCTACGTCATTTAAATCAGAACGAGTCAAAATCATTGGGTTGCATCATAGCATTGCTTACTGTCATAGATCTTTTACATAGAAGATACATGGAAAAAATCCAATGTACCAAATGGTATGTACCTTTATGCATGGGTTGTTCTGTAGAGGAGAGAGGATGGATGGAGGGATAAATAGATTGATAATCCATTAGCAAGTGTAATTAACATCAGACGCATTTTGTACAAGGGCTCCATTTTCCGTGGAAAGTACATGAAAGTTTGCCAATGAAGATGAATGCAGTGCAATCTTAATTACTTTATTTCTTTTGGACATGTTTATTGCTTATTTAACTGGCTGAATATATCCCATGGGCCCCGGGCCAAAAAGTAACTCTGAGCACTTAGAAGCAAGGCATTAAAAAATAAACCCTGGGTTTGTCCCAGTAGGATATTAAGCTCTTGGCTATTAATGCCAAGCTCCAACTAGTGGAGGTTACACACCGCTCACAGAGCTGCTCTGTTGGGTTGAGTGGGCCTGGCTCTGTTGGGTTGAGTTGAGTTGGCTTTCCTTCCTTTCTTTGCACTGGGCTCAGTGGGATTACTTTTGTCCATTGCCACTGCAATGTTTGTTTTACCATTAATTTAAACACGCACTATGTTACTGTTTTGTGACAGCTATTTACTGTCAATCCATCCAGGGAATGATGGATTGACAGTATAAGTATGAGTGTTGCTACTACTCAAGCCACTGGAAGGTGCTAATGGTACGTTTACTTTTTAGTCATTTAGTGACTTATATAATGTCATGAAAGAGCAGGTAGAAGTTAGGAATCTTGCTCAAGGACGCCTATAGGGAGACATTGGGGCTTTTGAAGTCAGAACTCCCTCGCCCCTGTCTAGAGTAGTCTGTCCTGCCCCTATGGGGCGTGTAGTGTGGTGTGCAGACGGTTGACCCCGGGACCCAAGGACATGGTCGTGTTAGCAGTCTGACAGGTGACAGACGCACAGGCTGAAACCTGTGGTTGGATCACACGCCATGCTCTCCGCCTCCCCGACCACAACACAGGATATGAGAGTGTTATCGCGCACACACAGACAATGGCAGACACACACACACACACACACACACACACACACACACACACACACAGACACACACACACACACACACACACACACACAGACACACACAAACACACTGAGACACACACACACACACACACTGACACACACACTGACACACACACACACAAACGCACACACACTTTATTCTCACAGGATGTGGCTGACCTCATCCATGCAAGACAAACCCAATAGGCAAAATGGTGATTGTCATATGAATGCTGCCAGTCAGGATGTTATTTGTTTAGTCCTACAAGCTCCCTGCTGCTGATCCCTGAGACTCATCACTGCTGAAGGAGTGGCCCGATTCCCTGCTGCCGTTTCCTCTAGCCGCCTCAGGGTGTCCGATGTTTTTTTGATTGGATGCACACAAGGGAGCTGCCTGTTTATTTCAGGGAATCAAACTGTTCCTTTGTGCAATATAGTAAAAAGACATGCACGGAGGAGATGCAGCACAGCAGCCACTGAGACCTCCTCTCGCCCTGTAGCAATTCTGCTCTCCTCGCCTCGTCCTCTATCCCCTCGCCTCTCACCGTGTCTCGTCTCCTCTCCTCTCGTCTCCTTTCCTCTCCTCTCTTTTCCTCTCCACTCCTCTTCTCTCCTATCCACTTCTCTCCTCTCCCTTTCCTACCTCTCCTCTCGTCTTCTCCCCTCTCCTCTCCTCTCTTCTCCTCCACTCTCCCTTTTATCTGCACTCCCCTTCTCTCCTCTCCTTTTCTTATCTCTCCTTTTCAACTCATATCCTCTCTTCTCCTCTCCCATCCTCTCCTCTCGTCTCCTCACCTCTCCTTCCTTCCTTTCTCCTCTACCCTCGCTTCATCTCCTCTGCTCTCCCATCCTCTCCTCTCCCTTGTGCTATCGTCTCCGGTCCCATCCACTCCTCTCCTCTTCCAAGGCTCCTCTCTCCTTGCCTCTTCTTTCTTCTCCTCTCCTCTCCTCTTAATTGCTCTTTCTTCCTCCCGCCTCTTCGTCTCTCTCCAGGCCTCCGCCTTTCTTTCTCTCCTTCTCTCCCCTGACTGGCTCTGCCTTTCATTCCTCCACCCATTATCTCTGTTTGGCTGTTTGGCTGTTTGTTTGTGGCTGAGCCTCGCCGAGCATGTAGACATATGCCCTGTTCCCCCTTTAATTGGCTCTCTGTATTCATGTGGGAATAGGCGGAGGATGGAGAAAGGGAGAGAGGGTAAGAGGGAGAGAGAGAGAGGGAGAGAGAGACGGCAACCCAGGCCAACCCTTAACCAATGTCAGTGCGCGGCCGGGCCATGGATGGATGGCTCCTTGATGGGCTGTTTATAACAAGCGGGCCGCTTAATGCGAAGGGAAGCAGAGGAGCTGAAGAGGAAGAGAGCAAGTGGTACAGGATCAGACTCCCGACGGGACGGGAGGAGAGGAGGGAGGAAAGGAAACAAGGAAGGAGGGAAGGAAGGAATAGCGCTGGTTCTGCTAGAAATAATAGTGCAAAGCCGCCGGGAGGTTACCCCGCCGTCTTGCAGGTGGGAGCGGGAGGAAGTGGGGGCGAGGCGGGGAGAAAGGTCAGAAGGGGAATCGGGAGACGGAGCTCCTCGAATGAGGAGGGTTGAACAAGGGACCACCTCCGGTTCAGAACCCGTGTGGAACCTTCAGGGGCTGCACCTGCCAAGCACGCAGCAGCAGGGTCAGACGGGAGGCCTCGCGAGTGTGTTCCCCAAGGGGGAAGAGGAAAATAAAAGATCTCCCGTCAGCTCTAGATCCCCCCCCCTCACCACCATCCCCCCAGCTCCTCCACTCCCTCCTTCTGGGATCCTTGTCTCCCCAGCAAACAGAGAGGAAGGTTTGTTTACTGTTCGCTTGTCCTTGTTTTTCATCGGATTGTTGTCAAAAGTTGTCTCCAGTGTCGTCTCCCTCCCTCCCTCCCTCCCTCCCTCCCTCCCTCCCTCCCTCCCTCCCCCCCACAGCTCCGCCCCACCCTAGAGTACCCGGCCGCACTCTCTTCGTCTGTGCTCATTTAAATGATGCCCCTGCAGGGCGGAGCTCGCATCAAAAATGCAGCTGAAATCAGGAATCAGAGTGTTTGGAGGGTTGAGACAGTGTGCCTGGTGGAATGTTCTAGGCCATTTCAATCTCAGGTCGGCCTTCGGCGAGAGGAGACCAGACAGCGGTAGATGGAGAGACGTGTTGGTCCTTGCATATTTCTTTGCGAGGACTCATTATATCAAATTTATATGTTTTCATTCCTCATGCCTGATATATTGTAGTTTTTTCCACCTGCCATGTATTTTTTTCGATCTTAAGAAAATTTTGAATAGGTTCTGTTCCTTCTCTTCTCTCATCTATTTCCTCCTATAGATCAACGTTCCTTACAACGTATAGTTTGTTATGCAATTTTTTCCATATACAGTTCCTTTTGTATGCACTACATTTGTATGCAATCATTCAATCTTCTGCTCTTTATGAGGACCGACCAAAATAGGGGAGACAGGACTTGTTTCCTAGGCAACCGACGTAGCTTTGCGAGCAGTAGTAAATGTTTTGCTATTTCCAATATAAACACCGGGGGTTGATTGACAAGTTGCAATGTTTAGCTATGACAGCTCTTGTTTCTTGTCGTCAACAGGCTCCCAAGTGTTTGGCTGACGTCTGGGGGGGAGGTTGCAGGTTTGACAGATGTTTAATGGCTGCAGGGCACTGCTGGGGGAAGAGGGGGGGGGGGGGGGGGGGGGGTCACCAGGTCACATCGCCCCCCCTCACAGCGTTTACATCTGTGACGGAAGCATGTTTGAGCTGTTCCTAAATGTTGTTCCATGACATGTTCATCCTGTCATAACTGGGTCAGGACAAGATTAAATAAAATAGTGTCTGTAGGAACAGAAACATGTCGAAAATATACAACTATTTGGATGGGCTTTGTGGATTGATGGTGCGTTCTTGAATAAATGTGTGTTTTAGTTAATGAAAACACACTACTGCCGCAGCCAGTTCCAGTCAATCCATCATGTCTGATGAAAGATATCCAGTGATGCACTTATTACGTCTTATCAGATACAACTGAGCTTCCGACTAATGTTCTGAAATCGTGTTGTTTTGCTTGGAAATTTGTGCATGGTAATGGAAGAACAGTTAAATTATGATGACAACTGAACCTTGACTCCAAATCTGCACAACTTAGCCTTGTATTTCACACACCTCCCACACACCTCTTGTTGTATTCAGAAATAACTCTCTGAGGGTGCTTTTTAACAGCTCTTTATGACTGTTCTCCATTTCACTCTACTGTGTACTATACAGTTGGAATTGTGAGAAGGACTCTCTATGTGAGAAATAAGCATTTAGGATCATATTTGCTTATTTAGGAAGATCACAGCCTCATTTCTTGTTTGTGAGAAACAATGCCGTGGATGGAATCACATCATTCACAGCATAACTTGGCATTCAGAACTTCACATTCCTATGTGGTTGTCAAATATAACTCAAGCTTCTTTTATTTATTCCTTGTAGTCGTAGTTCTGACTGATGACGACTGGCACGTACTAAAAGAGAGATGTTTTATCGGCGGGTGAACTCAGGATAGGGTGCTCTGGGCCAAACAGGTGTATGTGATTCTCATTAACAGAATCTCCTGCTCCGCATCTGTGTGGATCGTCTGTGGGGAAACAGCTGGCGAGAGCCCAGGAAAGCGTCCGCACCCAGCACCGTCAGCCGGCGGCAGATGGACACCCACAGTCCCTGCGCAGACGCTGCTTGTGCACCCAGTACAACCAACGCATCCGACGATAAACGACTTTAACGATTTGGTTTCTTATTTAGGCGTTGAAAGACGTGCACTCATGCCGAGAGTATCTCTGGCACGGAATTAACTGGCTTTGTGATGAACGAATGCTCACGAGCACGCGCAGAAACCCGAGCACACATAAAAATAGATGCATAAAGTTATGCATTAACAAAAACTAGTACGCCTGTTTAGTTAAATGCAACTTTTTCAGAAATTTGCATTAAATATGAGATCACTCGCCTCATTTGCCTTTGAACGCTGGCAGCCTATTTCTCCAAACACGAGGCAAGAAAATATAAATATTTGCCTCTCCAGTTGTCTGCTAATTAAGAGGGATAAACAACTCTGATGCCGGTGACAAACTGATTTCTCACTCCAACAGTTTGATGTGCATTGTCACCTGAGCGCCTTGTGATTGACAGCTCAAACTACCGGCTCTCAGAACGGAAATGTCCCTCGGTGCTTGCCGTCGTTAATCATCAGGGCTTCGTGACGAAGCCTGACAGGAAACCTTTGGGAGGGCAGAAATCTGTTGAGAAAACAAACCGCTGGAGTAGGAGTACACCATCATTCACAGTGATCAGTCAAACAGCCTGATCACAGCTACCATGAGAAAACCTTAAGGTGGATGTATTACTCGCTTTGGCAGATGTTAAACCCTACATGGATAGTTCAATATCATTAGATGCCATTAGCTAATATGAGACATACGGGAGAGATATAGAGGCCGTGCAGCCATATTTGGGATGACCTCCCTGTACACTGAGTCACTCATGTTGTCAGACAGCAGGGCACTCGTTTCTCAGACTCCAGATTGTCCGAAGACGTACAACGTACCCATGGCAACACACGCGTGTCACCATAAGCGGTGTGAATGTGAGTGAGTGTTTACAACCAGTTACAGTCACGACGGTCGTGTTTTTCCAGGCCAGGAAGTACGGGGGTAGCTGGGTGCCAGGAGCCGGCAGCTCGGCCTCCTGTGCACCTGTCCCTTCCTGTCCCTTGGTGCCTCAGTGTCGAGGCTCCCCCCGCACCGCAGGGGGTCCACGCCATCAGAAGCCAAGCGCTTCTCCAGGAAGACAAATTGATTTCAGAGAAAAAATGATCTTGGATCCAGCAGTGGGGTAACGCCTTTGTTCCTGCTACGAGGTATTCTGCTGAGGGAACCTCATTCATGCGAGGGGACGAAGCTTCCAGAAGTGGATTTTAATACCTGTATTATTATGGTGGCCAGGCTGGACAGTGTTGATTTAAAATCTTGACAGCTGTTTTTTTACAATTGACAACAGCTGGCTGACTTTGTGTTGGCCAATTTTGTTTCCCGATCTTTGCTTACAGCAAACAAATTGGTTGAGACAAAAATGAAGCGGTTGAGAGTGACACGCCCGTTTCACCCAGATATGATGTCTGGGTGAAACGGTTGTCTATGTCATGTCATATCTGACAGTGGATATGAATCTAAAGTGTGATTTGTGGGACTTGCATTGTACATTGCATCACAATTGTTAAAATATTTTTTATTGATATT
>NC_079417.1:12748971-12768971 GCF_026213295.1 Gadus chalcogrammus
CTTCACCTTCTTCGTCACGGGAGGAAAAACAGGATTTCCATCACTCTGCATCCATGATGTGAAACGGAGAGGTGAGCTCATCCTGTCGCCCCGGTGGCGAGGAAACACGGAGACGCCTTCGCTTACCATGTAACATTCATGACCCCGGCTCCAGTGCGAACCTCCTCCCACACTCTCATGTCCAAAAGATAAGATTACATGCTTCACTTTTTTGCTTTTGCGTAAGATCCAGATTAGATCACTGAAATACAGAACGTCTTCTGAATACATCGCCGCCTCTGGATAATGCACGTCCTTCCTGCCGCGAGCAGGGCCCGGTCTGGCCGGCGTGCAGCCTTTGTTAGAAAAACCATGGCGATGACGCACTCCACCCGCGGGTGTCGGTCTATAAATGACTGCGGGGGGAAAGCAACGTCTTCATTAGCGCTGATGACCTGGCCGCGCCCTCTCTTTCCTCTCCGCTTTTTCTCTCTTCCTTTTTTTTCTTACACTTGATAAGTTAAAGGTTGTTATATGACACCCGGGGGGCACGGCAAGATCCACACGTCTATTTCCAGGCGGCGGCGGCGGCGGCGGCAGCGGCGGCAGCCGGGAGATGGCGAGGTGGGCGCGGCAGTAGCAGCGCTGCTTATTAGCGGTAATGCAGGTGAAATATCCGCTTGTCAAGGTGAGGCGGGCTCCCTGTCTGCCAGGCGCACACAGCCTGGGCGCGGCGCTTCTTAGGTGTCATCATCCAGGCCCCGCGCAGCTTCATCAACGGCGGTGTCTCAGGCTATCTTGTACACGCGCATATGCTGCAGACTATAATAATGTTCATTCAGCCATAAGAGAAGAAGCTTGGAAAAGGAAATCTTTTTCTTTTAAGCTGGCTCTGCATCTCAGATCAGCTGTTTTGGAATTGTTCCCGATTCAACAAGGGCAAACACAATCACACATAGGCACACGCACACGCACACGCACACACACACACACACACACACACACACACACACACACACACACACACACACACACACACACACACACACACACACACACACACACACACATACACACACAGACACACACACACACACACACACACACACACACACACAAACACAACCACACACACAATGAAACACAACCACACACACAAACACAACCACACACAGAAACACAAACACACTTACACACACTGATGTGCTAAAGGCTGAAGTCAGTTACCTGTATCTAGAAATAATTAGGTTCAAATGTTCCTTTTTCTCACCTCCAGGTTTCTCTCTTCAACGCCTGGGTTTAAAGCACTCTTAAAGTTCACAACTATAAATCAAAATGTGTGTGTGCGGTGTGTGTTTGTGTGTGCCCACTCTGCTGAGTCACCGGATGGCGTGTAGAAATATCCCACAAACATTTGATCTGATGAAATATTTAAAGGGATACATATTCAGTCATCGATACAAAACATGAGTCATACTTAGAACATATCACACTGTAACCTCGAATCTAACCTCCATATTAGTCAGCAATACTACTGCACCGCAAACCGCGGCATCTTCTATGATAGCATATGGCAGACATCTCTTGAGCAAACCAAGATGTTACAGTATACATGTCAAGCTGGGGGGAAAAAACAAAAATCAAAAAAAATATAAATCTGTGGAAACAAAACCCTTGTTGGCAGCATATGGGACAAAAACCCTTGGAGCAAATTAACAGCTGCGCTTCACTTCTCTCACGTGGGCGCACTCCATGCCCTCCTGTCAGTGGGAGGGTGAGATCCTGGCGGGAGCAGCGCCAACCTGCTCCTCTAGGTCTATCTCCTTCACAGCTTTTGATGAGTTCAGGGAACTGAAGTGCTGGATACCATGTAATGTATGTAATGTTGTGAGATTACCTGCCCGGGGGGGGGGGGGGGGGGGGGGGGGGGGGGGGGGGGGGGGGGGGGGGGGCAATGTGGAGAGCAACCAATGTGGAGACCAACCAATGAGGAGACCAGCAATGGTGGAGACCAACCAATGAGGAGACCAACCAATGAGGAGACCAACAATGGTGAAGACCATCTAATGTGGACATCATCCAAAGTGGAGACAAAACAATGTGGAGACCAACTATGTTGGAGATTAACCAATGTGGAGACCATGAGAGACCAGTGGATGCTTCAAACCTGGGTTTGATATGGCCCCATAATCAGCACAGCTTCCTGACATCCATTTTAGACCATAGTCACAGCACCAAGTGATTCCCAGCTACATCTATTCTGCCTTACAAAGCCTCACTGCAATAACGACACAATGTGGAAAACTGCGAAAAGAGCTTTAAAGTGTTTTTACTGGCCAGCCAAATGGGTTATAGGTATATAAGGGATATTGCACCAAACAACACAAACTTACATTTAAGTCTGTCAAAAGATAAAAACAGATGTTAAGAAGTACATTTTTTGTATAATACATGCAAAAATATGCAAACATACATCCGTAATATAACTGCCAACAATTTGACCAAAAAAAATTATATCGACCAAGAAGCGGATGTTGCATGTCGAGATAGCCCCAAACAAAAGTAATTGGGAGCAGCTCTGCTAGTCTAACACCTAACAGGAGCTGGCAGCGCTAGGAGCCGGGTCACGCTGGGGTGGATGGCAAGCTGATGGGCGTCCGTTCCTAAGACAACAGTCTCAAGGTGTATTCCCCATGACCAGCTACAGTATGCGCCTCCATCAAACACACTCTCGCCCCCTTCTTCATCACAATCAAAGGTTCTGGCCAATGTGTGTGCGTGTGTGTGTGTGTGTGTGTGTGTGTGTGTGTGTGTGTGTGTGTGTGTGTGTGTGTGTGTGTGGGTGTGTGGGTGTGTGTGTGTGTGGGACACACAATATATATATATATATCTATGTGTGTGAGTGTGACTGTTTATGCGTGCATTTCCTGGGGTTGTCCCACAGCCACCAAAGATCTAGGCCGCCGGGGCCTTTCATCCCCCCTCTGCTAATTTCCCACCCTGTTCCCTCCACATTGTATGCGGTGCAGGGAGTGTGACAGCAGAACAAGCCTTGGCTCCCTGCCCTCCTCCCTCTGCCGTCCCCGTCTCAGGGGCCTCGCCGTGCCCATTGCTGCCTGACAGCACAGAGCTTTGTCAAAGCATCGGAGACGCCCGCTCTCTCTCTCTCTCTCCCTCTCTCTCTCTCTCTCTCTCTCTCTCTCTCTGTCTCTCTCCTCTCTCTCTCTCTCTCTCTCTCTCTCTCTCTCTCTCTCTCTCTCTCTCTCTCTCTCTCTCTCTCTCTCTCTCTCTCTCTCTGTCTCTGTCTCTCTTTCATTCTCTCTCTCTCTCGCACTACCCATTCTCTTGTAAAAGCCTCACAGAGAGGAGAATCTTTCCATGCACAAGTTCTCGGCAGTTCCATGGAAGTGGCGAAATGTGCGACGCATTATTCGGCACGTAGGAGCGTGTGAAAGAGGGCCCTGTTATGTGACACATGCTGTGCCGTCCCAGCTCCCCGGCGCTCCCCACCATAGTCACCACCACCTCCTCCTTCATGTTCTCCTCCTCTGTGTGCATCTCCCCTGTCTCCTCTCTCTCTCTCTCTCTCTCTCTCTCTCTCTCTCTCTCTCTCTCTCTCTCTCTCTCTCTCTCTCTCTCTCTCTCTCTCTCTCTCTCTCTCTCTCTCTCTCTCTCTCTCTCTCTCTCTCTCTCTCTCTCTCTCTCTCTCTCTCTCTCACTCTCTCTCTCTCTCTCTCTCTCTCTCTCTCTCTCTCTCACTTGCCACCCTGTCATGAGAACGTCGGGTTCTGCCGTGAGAGTTTTAGAAATTCAAGATCCTTGGTGACATTCAAAGGAGGGGAAATATGCAGAATTCAAAGTAGGGGAGCACATGGGGCACCCTGGTGGTGAATATTGTATGCGTGGCGTGTTCCTCGTCGACGCGACTCACGGGAAGGTCAACCTTACTCACATGCACATGTTCAGAAGGTGTTTACATATTCAGACTTATTACACGTGAAATATCAAAGCAATTATTGAACGAATGTATTGGTTTGTTCTGGCTTCATACACATGCACACATGCAGACACACACACACACACACACACACACACACACACACACACACACACACACACACACACACACACACACACACACACACACACACACACACACACACACACACACACACAGAAAGACACACAAACTCATTAAAAGTGAAACCACAGAAGGCAGTGGGTTAGGTGTAGAATCTGATGGAAAGTAGGACAGACAGTTTGAGAAGCAGGAAAACAGGGGGATAAAAGTCTAGAAAGAATTGGTAAATAAACAGGCATGCGTCCAGGGACTTATATATGCGATGACAGACATATATAAATAGACACCAAGACACAGAACACACAGAAAGTCCCTTGCCCAGTATCAGGAATGCAGAGGTTAAATAAACCAGTGGAATAACAGCAATATATCGAATCAATCCTAATATAACATACTGTCTGGCACCAACAAGAAAATGTATGCTAAATACTGTGTGCACTTTTTTGTACACTGTGTGCACAAAAAAAAACGATGCAACATTATGAATCACTCCTATTCTCATTCCGAGGTGATCACACACTTTGGCTTTGACAGTATGATACCCAGTGAGCCCAGGAAGCGGCCATCAAAGGCCTATAGACTATGAAAGGCAGACGGACCATGAATGATTTACAGAGATACATTGTCATTCACAAGGGACAAACTGCTGCAGCATTGCCTGTGTTCCACGGGCACATAAGTATGCGTGTGTGTGTGGGCATGCACGCTGCCGGTCAATCTCTCTTATCTGTCCATGAAATGTATCTCTATTCAGCCATGGTTTAAATAGACAGGTAATGAGCCATTTTTGTTTAAATGATAGCCTGTGAATGCTTCCTGAATCGTGAATCCGATCCCGGCACCGGTAATCAGAGAGCTGCACAAGAATGGCACCAATCTCTGGGAGAGAGTAAACCCATGCCATTAGGCAGCGTGTCATACGGGCGCAGACGGCATCAACAGAGCTAACGATAGCCCCTATCTGGATGAGGGGTCATGGATTAGCCTGGCGCTAAGCTAGCTGTGATCACAGGCTGTGGGGCACTCCAAATGAACAGCGCCAGGGCACGGTCAGCCAGGATTAGTGGTAGGGATCGGGTATTTATTAAAGCGAAGGAAGGAGCATTGGGATGGTTTGAGTGGCATTCTGGACGACTGGCCGGAAAAACCTCCCGACTGGCCCAGATTGTTCCACCGAAAAATATGTTTGATTCATGAAGATCGGGACACCTGACTATCTGCTTGGCTGGTGTGTGCAAGGCTTGTCTGCCAACTGGTTTGTTTACGCATGCTGCTGTGGAAGAGAGCAAGCTGCCCTCTGTTAGTGGACAGAGATAAGAGCTCTTAAACACTTAGATCCAGAGGTCCTGGTATTAAATCCCAAGCCATGGGGCCTGCCTTTGATTTACACTAAAGAGCATTTGCGGGATGGCACACTGATCTTTCTTCCTTTCATCTGCATGGATTTCATTTTGTTTCATTTTATTTCATTCAAATAGAATCCTCACGGAAGATAAAAGTTCAGGCTGAGTCATTCTGGAGAAATTCTGAATAATTTGAGCTTGCAGGATAGCGAGCCCTAGCCTGCTCAGATCACGGGTCGCGCTTCTGCGATTTTTAGACGTTCAGCGGTCCGGCACACGGTTATTCACCCTATCACAAGCCCCTCTAAGGTCACCTGACCTTGTGTTTACTAAGTATCACACATGAGACCTGTGTGAAACCAGCCACCCAACCCCAGTCTTCATGCCAAGTAAAAAGAAATAAAACACCTGAATGTGAATATAATTATCTGCACTGTTACATCATCATTTGGCCCCGGCACCGCGGTGGCAAAGCGGTGCTCGTTCCCCGGGAGAGCCCGGGGAACAACGCTTTGCATTTGGGGTTGGAGGGCACGGCGACAGGCCTCATTAGCTCCACCACATCCTGTGGAACCTGATCTCCGGTCGACCGCCGACACGACACGCTTCGGAGAACGGAGACGCGAGTGTCAGACTGCCTGCCAGAGGAGGCGCCGGCGTCCCTGACTCATGTGGCGGCGACACCTTTAGGCTTTGGCGGTTTGACACTGGAGAGCGCTGAGTGGGATACAGGCGCCCGCCTTCCCTTGACGGCAGCATGCAGGTTCGGTTTGTTTTTTGGTTGAGATCGGAGTGTTCTTTCACCAGAGCTAATGGTAACCTGAGGCAGGTTACAGATGAATAAATAAAATCTTTTTCTGGGGGGTTTTCCGTGTAATTGTGACACTTTGTAAGCATTGCTTCATCATAACTCCATTGGCTTTCTTTGTGGTGCTTGTTTCAAACTATGGGGTATTTATATTTATTGTTAAGCGTATGAGTTGCACTACAGCTATGTATGGTGACCTGATGAACCGGGTTGACTAGCAGACTCCCCGCTCCAGACAGACTGGTATCGCGTTGTTTACTCACGGTGAATTGCAGCAAACAATTCGGAGTGCAAGGCTTGTGTCAACAGAAAAGTGCAAAACTCCTACGACTGCTGATAAACTATCTTAACTTACAAAATAAACCTTTTGAGGAAGTCTAAAAGTTGCTTTCCCAGAGGTTCAAAGTACTATGTGCTTTGTGTCCTAAAGAAGATAGGATTTTTATTCACAGCGGTATTCAAAATCTCAAAGGATTACTTACAACAGTATTCTTTGGAAACTGGAAAACTTAAATTCAGCACAAGAAAGTCGTACTCTATTTTTCTTCCTTTGTCTCCATTGTGGTTTGTCTGCTGAGTCAAACTAGGTTAAAATGATTTTGTTTTATATAAAATTTTCGTTGAATTCAACACCTCAAACTACCCCATCTTATAAACCCTAGGCTGGCAAATAAAGTCAAGGACATATCAAATCTTCATGACACGAATTTTGTTTTTATTTGTATTTTTTTTTATTTATTACATTTTGCATTAAATTAAAGAGTTTTTTTTAAACTTTACAACATACATTAAGCTGTGATTCAGATGTTAAGGACGTGGAGAGGGGAGGACAAAAAACCTTGTGACATCACAATATTTTACAAGCTTACAAAGTTCAAAAGGTTGAGTATCTGAGCGCAGAGAGAGAGAAAGAGAGAGCGAGAGAGAGAGAGAGAGTAAGAGCGAGAGACAAAGAGAGACAGAGAGAGTCTGATTCCGTTTGTATCTAGTAGCAGTGTATCATAGCAAGGATAAAAAACAGAAAAGGCACACACCAAAGAACCTTACTGGCCACAACAGCCTTCACAGTCGAGCCCAATTCAAACTCTAATCTTCAAAATGATTGATGCTCTTTCACAAAATTTGAAACGTACTCATCAAGACTACATTTAATCCATCTTCTCCGATCGGGAACACACCGTCTCGCCTGAAAAGCGCATTTCCATGGTCCCCTTCCGCACGGACACGACCCGTTCCCGTTGACATGAGAAGGCGCCAAGACCCGATTTTTTTCCTCCCGTTTAATTTATTTGTTGCACACAACGTAAAACAAGTCTGTGCCAGCGACCTTGGGTCGAAACATCAGCATGACTGAGGACCATGGCGGTGTTGAGGTTTAGGTACAAGGGGGGGGCTAAAGTGTACCTGGTCATGCCCCGGCAGGCAGTCTGCGATGCTATAGTAAGTGGGACAAAGAGTCAAAGGTCAAACGATGACCCTTCCTTCCATGACACACTGGGTAATCCTGTGTCAGACTGAAAACCTGAGCCCCCCGACGAGGTGAGGGGAGACTTTGCACACCTCCACCTCTAGACATAAGCCCCTAATACTGTTGCATGGCAGGCAACATCACCCTGCCTATGTACATGGGATGTTTGAGGAAGGCTTTGTTAGTTGGGTTAACACATACGGATGGGCGACTCTTCTCCACTGTGCTCCACTACATACACAACACGAAGGGAGTGCTCTGTTGATTTAAGTGTTGGGTGGGTGGGTGGTGGTGGTAGTAGAGGGTTGGGGTAGAAGGGGAGGTGGGGGGGGGGGGAGTAACAATAGAAAATTGCATTAAGAAAAAAAAAGGCAAAAATGGGCTGGATTGGTAATTGGTAAACTTTCCCACCTGTTTATAAGACCTCTGTTTTTCGAAATTTCGAAATTTTTAAAATCTCTTTGAAATGTTTTTGAACTCTTCTACAAAAATTCTGCGGACGTATACCTGCTCATTCCCTTGTGGATTTTAAACGTTCTCACAGGAGCCAGCCTGTGTCTGAGTGCCCAGTGTATGCTATACACTCGAACCGTCTAGGTTTTATAATGGATGCAATTGGCCTCTATTTGTTCATGTTGATGTTGTTTTATTGCATTCAGCACCAGTAGGGCCTGTTTCAGGATTGGGGCCGTCTCTGTTAAAAACCATCATTGTTTCATTTATTCAGTTAACCATCACTCCAATTAAACAAATATCAAAAGATTAAAAAAAACAGAAATGAAAAAAACAAACAATACCAGGACTTTTAAAATTGTAAAATAGAAAACACTCACTACATCATCATAGACAGTCAGCACAACATAAAGGGTTGCTTTAAGCGTATTGATGGCACAATCCAAAATGAACCACAACATGTGTGTGTGTGAGTGTGTGTGTGTCTGTGTGTGTCTGGTGTGTGTGTATGTGTGCGTGTATGTGTGTGTAAAGGGGTCCCTCCTTCACTGCCCCTCTTCCTTCTCCTCAGTACAGTGAGTGTGTGCTGTCTAAGATCCAGAATCACAACAAGAACACCTACATTCTTCAATTGCCTTTTTTTATCAAACCAGGGAAATATTATGACGTAAGAAAGAAATAAAAATACTACAAGGAGACAGATTAAACAGCTATAAAAGTAAAACAGCTTTACTACTTTAGGGTGTAAGGCACAAATTTACAAGTGGAAGAGAAACAGGCATTCAAAATTAACCTTTTTTCAGTTATTGTTTTTGTTGCTGCCTGTTTGTCTTTGTGTCGCTGCTTGAGATGAAGATTGGGTTCAAGAAGGAGCCATCTTCTTCTCTACCTTGTGTGTGGACACAGTAGCCCATACTGTCCTGACTGCTGCTGCTGCTGGCTTTTCATTTCCATCGCAACATGCAACAGTAGGATTTGATTCAGTGAGCTGGCAACCAATCAGGACAGTTACCGAACCGCGCGAAAAACCACAGTGCTGATTGGGGGATGCTCATTGGATGAGTGAAAGGGCTTTGTGTGTGTGTTTGTGTGTGTGTGTGTGTGTGTGTGTGTGGTGTGTGTGTGTGTGTGTGTGTGTGTGTGTGTGTGTGTGTGTGTGTGTGTGTGTGTGTGTGTGGGTGTGTGTGTGTGGGTGTGTGTGTGTGTATTTGTGTTGTTTGACTTTGTTTGATTTTTTAGGAAGTTTCTTCTTTTGTATGATTGATCTAGATCAACATCAAGATTCTGGTCCGCAAAGGTACAAGTCCCTGTCTGGCACAGTTGAAATAAATATCTCCTCTGTACAGAGGTAACATATGTCTTAATCTGCTGAGCCCGCCTCCACAGAGCCCACAGTAAGAACTCATGGACCTGAAGACATCAACAAAGATCTCCTGACTCCAGTTTAATGACTTTAAATATTTGTTGTTTTTTTTCACACTTGATTAATCAATATTAAAAAGAATTCCTCCCTTTGTCCTTATCTTCGATTTCTCTGAGCCTAAAAAGTCAGTCCTTTTTTTCGTTTTGTTTTCTTCAAAAGCACTTAATAAAAAATAAATACAACAAGCTATTAGTATTAACAGTCATGTGTTATTCAGAAAACAGTTTGGTAGAGGATTCTCCTGGCATCCGGGGCGTCCAATCACACAGAGTCAGGCCTCTGACCTCCGGTGGAGCTGTAACACTGAGAGGCTTTTCACAGTTTCCTACGTAAACTCCTGGCCTTCTGTCAACCCTCCAGTCCCAAGCACAAGTGTCTGGATTCAGTCTCCCAGTGGCCTCCTTACGACCCTCCCCCTTTCTCTCCCAACAGCCATCAACCCCATCCCCCTCCCCTCCAAGTTCTTGAGGTACTGTACAACAACGACTGTCCGTGTCTCGGCATTGTCTTTCTGTGTGCTCTCGTCGGGTGGACGGAAAACAGAAATACATCTGTCGAGTCCCAAAGAACGGAGAGCAGAGTCCACAGAAACATGGCCTCGGATGCTACAAGGGGACCGGTGTTGGATGAGATACAGTGTAGGGGCGGGGCCTCATCTTCTGATGTTTGGAGGGGAGGGGGAGGAGTCAAAAGTTACCGTGTATGTTTCCAGAGAGACCGGGGGAGCCAGCCAGAGCCTGAACTCGATGACAGCAACCCACGACGACACAACCATTTATATTAATATTTACATATTTATAAAAAAAAAGGAAAAATGTCTTCTTTAGAAAGTGTGTTGCATTTTCCACTGGACTGAACATCAACAAAACAAAGGACTAGAAGGAGATGCATGTTGTGTTTTTTCCTTTCTCTCCAACCTTTCCCCCTCCCCCGACACTTCCATCCGTCCGCCGTGGACCGGCCGGTCTGACCCACTATGTACAGGAGTCACTGGGCTTACCCTTCGTCGACAGCGACACCACGGAGGGCTTTGGAGGGACGTCGGGCTTCAGATACTTGAAGGCGGCCCTCGGCAGCGAACCGTAGGAGCTCATGCCGGCCTGCCGCGACAGGGACACGCCCTGCGCGGTCATGTGTATGGAGTCGACCCTCTGCGGCGCCGGGGGCGGGGTCTCCACGCGGTTGAAGCTGTGGTGTCTCGACAGGTGGGAGGAGTTGGAGGAGTTGGTGTTGTGCTTCTTGAGGCCGGAGGACCCCGCGGACGCCGCCGAGGACCCCGAGCCCTTCCGCAGCCCGTACACCGAGGAGTGCACCTCCAGACGCTTGCCCATCTGGGGCACGGCCGGCGGCACGGTGAGCGAGGCCTCCCGCTGGGGCACGCGGGGCGGCAGCAGCCCGTCCGGGTCCACCATGCTGAGGTTGTGCAGGGGGCTCTTGTTGTACTCCAGGGTGGCGCCCTGGTCGTCCGTGGCGTTGTGGTGGCCCAGGCCCATGTCGCCGCCGCCGCCGCCGCGGTGGGGCTGCTCCACGTACTCGTGCTGGTAGGCCTGCTGGTGCTGCTGCAGGTGGGACTGGAGCTGCAGCTGGTGCTCCCGCAGGGGCAGCACCACCACGCTGGAGATGTGGCCCGGGGAGGCCCTGAGCGGCAGGTCGGTGGGGATGACGTGGGAGCCGATGGGGGCCATGTCCTTGGTGCAGGCGTTGATCAGGTTCTGGTTCCTCTCCCACTCGCGGCTGCCCCGGCTGGGCTTGCGGCGGGGCTGCATGGGGGTGGACTCGGGCGTGGGCAGGGCCGAGAGGTCCAGGTGGTGCTGGTCCGCCTTGATCAGCATCTTCCCGTTGGCCGCCATCCTGCCGTTGTGCATCAGCGGGGTCATGATGGCCTCGGGACGCCCGTCTTTGGCCTGCGTCTCGAACAGGCCCGTCAGCTTGGTCACGCTGTTCATGGAGCCGCGGCGGGAGTGGAGGTGATGGCCGTCCTTCTCTTTACGGCCGGGCAGGTCAACGTCGCGCCGGCGGTGGTCGCACACGCAGTACACGATGATGCCGGAGAAAATGGCGCCCATGGCGAAGGCCAGGATGACGGCGATTGCGAGGAGGGTGACAGGTACCAGCTGGTTACGCCCCTTCTGGTAGCTCTCGCGGATCACACCTGGAGAGAGAGGCGGAGGGATGACATTCAGAATGTTGGCGGACAAGCCGATGCTGGGATAATTACTCCTGTGGTTGTGGGCGGGAGAACAGTGTGCGAAATACAGGGGGGCAGATTGATATTTGGGACCCCCTGAAAGTCTCAACTGCAAAATTGCAGGGGGGGGGGGGGGGTCTGGAAAAACGGCCAGAAGCAGAATGTCATAAATTGGTGGAGTCGTAGTATCTTCAAATAATGGCAGCAAGAAGAGTTAAGAAAAGGATGTTTACTGTGGACGATAAGCATCAGCATACCCCGTACATTCTTCTTCTGCCCGTCTTAACGCAGATCTCTCTCTTCAATACAGTCTGCATTGCCTCCTAGTGTTATCCCAAATCAAGCCGATCACACAGAACACCCTGGACCGTGGCTGTGGAGCTTTTCAATTTTGGACATTCTTTGCAAACAACATTATGCGAGATTATTAGATCATTTTCGATTAACCTCTAAAAAAAAAGCTATTTAATAACCCCGATTCGCACACTGCAGGAGACCATTAGGTGGAAGGTTTGTCTTGGGGACTGACAACAGACAACTATAAACAAAAAGGACAGGACTGGATGTATTCCTAGATGAGAAAGGGCTAGGGGTCTTAAATGTTGGATGGGGGATATGCAAATATTATCCAATATGTTCTGTCAAAAACACCTTTTGAGAGTGGAACACATTAAGGGAGGCTTGAAGTAGCTCTCCAAAGTACCCAAACTCCCAATGTGTTTGGGTGGGGTATTTATGCTCCACATTTTAAATCTACGATAAAGCCTTCCGTTGAAATGAAAAAAATAAGAATAAGCGTGGATAAAGGAGCCTGAAATACCGGGCGTCTTTCACCCCACACTTATGAAAAAAGGAGACTTTTCATAAAGCCGGGCTCCAATCGCATGAATCAGAGAAAATACATTAAATGGCCTCTGATTGGGTACTAAATCCAATGGGCTCAGTCAACGGCGCCTTATCGTAGAACAATCTTCCCAGGCCGCCACACACTCCCTGTGATACAGTTTAATAAAGGACAATTCAATGAGACAAAAGTCACACTCCAGGTACGGTTATTTCACCCTCCACACAGTCTGAGGGTTTCGGCTGTTTATGTGAAAGTATATGGCAATCATGAGAGAAAGAGGAGGAAGATATATATATTTATATATATATATATATATATGAGAGAGAGAAAGGAACGCATGCATGTACAGTACACACACACATACATACATTACATCACATATAGATAACATATACATTATATACATGCTCATACATTTGCTCATGTCCCAAATAGCATAAACTCCCGGCGGGTGATGAATGTGGATATCCAACACCACGACCTGTTCACCGGGTTTCACATACCGGTCCACGCGAGCGAGCAGATTTACAATGTGTTCACACATGACCCTCGGCCGGGAGAGATCAGTTAACACAGACAGGGGATTAGGCAGGTGGGCTCTGTCATGTTAAAAACCCAGCAATGATACATGACCACTCTCCTACCAAAGACCATAAAAAAGGCAGGTTATTGCTATTGTGCTGCGTAACTTCGTAACTCATGAACAATTCTCTGTGGTACATGAATATTAAATAACTATAATCCTTTTCTAATAGCATTAATCGAATGTTAAATGTTTCATTTGGGTGTCTGGGGGAGGAATGTTAATCTTCCTAGCTTGGCTGTGTCGCAGGGAGGATGCTAATATATCGTCGCGGTATCTTCTCAGCGAGACATAACACAGACACAACGAGACAGCAGAGTAATCTCCCTCGCTGGAACCCAACTCCAGACTGCAGTGTTAACCGACATCCATAATCCCTACTCGACGGAGTCAAACTTCGTTAGATCTAAACCACTTCTCACAGGCCATTTTCCTTGCATAACACAGCACTAAGCTACACTCCAGACAGGTCGTTACTCCTGTGTAACAACCTGGACTGAGAGCTCAGCATACATTCTTAAACACCACATCTATAATGTTTTTTGTCTTGTATAAAATCCCAAAGCAAATGGCAAATAGCTGCTGGATCTTAGAGATGGCGGGAGAAAATTGATGGGTGTTAACTGTAGTGTTTAAAGATTGACATGCGCTGCACTGTTGCCATAGGTTACAAGACGGGCAGCGGTTTGAAACACCATCTGCTTCCCATCGAACAACCGCTAACTCCTGCGATAAAAGACACTTCTCCCTGAGTGCCATCTTTCATTGGAGCATCCTTAATCTTGCCCTTGTGTCGGTCTTCTCCTATTCTCTCTCTCCGTTGGCTGTGGCCTTCATGACACAGTGAATTATCCCTCTGACTTTCCCTTGCCTTCAAGGGTGTTTTCCTCCCCGTCGATCTGCTCCCATATGCTAAACATTCCTTCCAGTGGAAACACGCAAAGAGCTGTCATTTTAACGTTGCGGTCTTTGTGAGCGATCCGTCGCTCGACACGAGCGGCAAAGTAGCCGCGGACGCCGCGGCCGCCGCTACCCACAAACGCCTTGCCTTTCAGCAAGGGGGAGACTGGAAGAACTGGGGACGGAATTGAACCTGCGCTTACGACTGCCATGCCTCGGAAAACGCCCCTGCCATTGAGCCAAGAGAAAGTGTCAGCATTAACAACGATTCAAGTGAAGCCTTCCCCCCTCCCCCCTTAGAGACGTTAACGCATCCTCCAACTTTTTCCACAGTCTGTCCGTCTTCAACAAAGAGCGTGCTGCTCAAACTTTCTTTCTGGTCAAACACTCGGTCTGCACATGAAATAACAGCCGAGGGGGTAGCAGAGGCAAACGGATTGTCCATACTGGCGGAGGGTGAAATGGGAGCCGCGGAGCCTGCTCTGGGTTCCTCAGATCCAGGCGTGGGAGGGAGGTCTCGGCCCCCATTTAACCTGCCCCGGAAGGGGCTCTCACCCTGGCTCCCGTCTATTTTCAGACTTTAAACTTTTACTTTATATCAAACACAGAACAAACACAGAGACTCTCACACACACACACACACACTCAAAGAGGCACACTGAAAGACGGAGACACACACACACACACCTTCACGTGCAAAAATACACACAAACCCACGCCCACACACATACACAACCACAGAGTTTCAATTATAGTTTCCAGGGTTTTTCTTGGGAGTGTGACAACGCAAACAAATCTAAGGCTTCAGAAACATACAACTCCAAACGCTTTGATGGTTTTCATCTTTCATCTGTGATCTTGACTTTGTTGCTGTTCAAAGGCGCCGACAGGCTCCGAGAAGGACACTGGACCCGTTTCAGTCTAGTAGTAGGGACCTCAAGCTGCTGAATCCAGTTAGCACATTCTGGCCAACGGGCCCCATTCCTAGCCGTATTCAGACTTTGGCACATCTTTCAAAAAGTTGCAAAAGTCGACCTTGAAATGTATTGAATGTGGTGTTTACATCAGATATTTTCTCTTCTTCGTTGGAATTCCCGACGGGGGGTTCTTCTGACGACACACTTTAGACGTATAATCATCTGGTGTTAGTCTCGCAGCCTCACCACAACACCCGCAGATCCAATCGATTTAGATTTCATTCAGATACGGACAAAGGCGAATGATACAGCCCTGCATCTTCATGCATTATGGTACAGACATCAGTCCACACATGCTACTCCATAAAAGAGAAACATAATTATCCGCCGAGATTTTAAAGATTTGTCTCTGGATCTTCCCAGCGCAAAAACGTCTCTCTTTTAATCTCTTCGGAGGAGAGCCAGCTGACTTAAGCCTACAGAGTTTCCCTTTGTATGGTGTTGCAAAACTTCAAAGGCAGTTTAACATCACAGGGAGGCTATGGACGATGGCGTAACCCTCTTGACTTCGGGTCCTCACCATTCAAAGACATTTGCCTGGAAATGATATAGATCACAATCAGGCTGGGAGACTTTTATCTTCCACCGGCCTTTGTGGAACGATGAAGCAGAGGTCTGTGGCAACTATGACACAAAGAGATACCAACACCACTTGAGTGATGTCAAAGATGATGGGGGAGATGAACACATGTAGCCCTGACTGTGATGATTTAGCTCTGCTTTAAAGCGGCTGGCGGCTGTCAACTAAATATAAGGGTAGTAAATACCGAGGCAGTCATTTACATGATCACAGCAATTCATTATGTTCTATTAACTCATTGGTTCTGATATCATTACGTGGAGGAGTGCCTGTTTGTGTGTTTGTGTGTTTGTGTGTGTGTGTGTGTGTGTGTGTGTGTGTGTGTTTTTGAGTGTGTGTTTGTGTGCGAGTTGCCACTTATCTTAAGCAACGTTGGAGTTTTAATTTGAAATTAAAACGAGCACAAGTGAGGGTGTCATATATTGCGCCCCGACAATTAAATTTCCACTTCCATTATCAGGCGATGGATGTATTAGCTCTGTGCGCTAACCTCTCCACCTCCGGTGAATACACTCATTAAGCTGCACATCGCTAATCGGCTCACATCCAATTGTCCTGAGACGAATTTCCATCTCATGCATGATTCGATAAACTAAATTCCAATATGTATTCATGGGTAATACACACATTAGAGAGATAAAGCACTGTTCTGCATTTATAACACAGATCCAACAATTACTCCTCTGATTGCTGAATCTGCTTACTGCCGATGGCCATGCGTCAACATTTTGAGTACAGCGAGTATTTCAAAATCGTGTGAAAAGTCCAAGTTGTTGTTTTTTCAGATCCTGTCAGAAAAGACAAGACAGCCTTCCGCTGTCTGGATTATCTCTGGATAACGGCAGATTATGGTTCACGACAATTAGTCTGCGACGACTCACCATTAAACACACGGCAACTAAGTGGCAGGCATTTTATCGACCTTTGACCTACAGGTGTCGGGTTGTTCTTGTTCATGTTTTTTTCCTGGACGTCTCCGGTAGATTGTCCTGAAGTGCGCTCTGCAGGGCTGCTCATTTACAGGTAAGTGTTCTGTGTATGCCGCAGCAAGTCACAATCATTTGTAATTGGTGGAGGGAGGCGAAAAAAAAGCTCAAGTTTGGTCTAAGTGGCAGACTCTGCGCTGACACAGTGGCACGGCTAATGTTTCACATACAGCCTGAAAAGCCAGCATAGAAGCATGGGTGACCATTTTGAGCCATTGGGTTTGGTCTTTTGAAACACATGAATGGGAAACAGGAGTCTGGGCACACCGTTGAGTGGCTGAAATACAAAGCCTGCCTGATTGATTCAGACAACGCTAACAATGGCCGGCGAGAGGAAATAAGTGTTAACTAAAAGAGCATATGTTATGCTAAGCGTAGTCAGGCCAAGTAGACAACATAATTACCATGGAAGGAAATAACGGCTTATGACTTCACGTCACAGGGGGGATGTGCGTAACACAGGAAGCACCCCCACCCCTGTTTTTCTTATCTGTACAAAAGTCAATCCAAACATAATCATCACAAACGATATTAAAAGCCAGGCTGCCAAAGAAAAAAAAGCAAACATTCAAATTGTAGAAATACATTTTTGGGGAAATATTTCCCATGAAGTCAAAGCTCTGAATAGCCGTCTGAGACATCCCAATCCCGAGATGTTTGTTTTACTATTCCTTACTTTGGGCTGCATCTCTCCACTCACAACATGCCGAAGTTCCTCCTCAAATGTCGGGACCGGGAACATGTTTGGCATGGGACTGGTAATTGGCGTCCCGTGTGAGATAGGTCATTCCGAGCCTCAGTCATGCCAGTCTCACCCTGGCTCACAGGTGTCACAAAGCCGCCTACAGCAGGGAAAAGTGCTGCCAACACAGCTGTCACAGTGTCTACGTCTGGATCAGATATACTGACAAGGAGCGGAGCGGAGAAGAAACTTCTACTTCACAGTCTTCCCACTTTCAAATCTTTAACTGAGAAATATCTATCTTTGAATAATAATGGGAGCTGGTTGGCACGAGGGACGCGAGTTATTGTTTTTTTTTATTATTCCCGTTGAGTTGTTTGGTTTCACGTGATGCTCAGTCCTCTCCGAAGTCTTCTCCTTTTCTTCTTTACGTTATTGTTATTGTTCACAACGATGGGAATGTGCTTCCCCATCGTACCTGAGGAAACGGCACAATGAAACCAGAATGCTCGTCTACTCCTCAATTTGTATCAACTCTCTCTGGTCCTGGACAGGGTTGGTGAGCAGCGCGGACCTACCCGAGGACCACGACTGTGAGGAGAGATGGAAGAGTACACCCTTCCATTACTCCCATCGCATTTATCAATCTCACTCCATCTCACTTGATCCTATTCTCTCCCTGGTGTTAATGTCTCTCTCTTCGCTGTTCACATGGCTGGATTTTTTTTCTCTTCGTTTCTTGTCTTGCCTTTCTAGTCTTCGATATACAACGTTTCAGTCCACCCCCGTAACTAAACAATATTATCCAGCCTCTCTGTCTATCGCTCTCTCGTTCACACTCTAACTCCCCTCCCCCATCTTTTCTTCTCCCTTTATCTCTCTCTCTCTCTCTCTCTCTCTCTCTCTCTCTCTCTCTCTCTCTCTGAGCTTGCTTATTCCCTTCTCTCCCTCTCTCCTTTCTTTTCTCCATCCCCCATGATAGCTCTTGTAATGAACCCCATAAATTGGAGCAGCACAGTACTGGCTACAGGTTGAGGTAGGGGTGGGATGGATGAAATAGAGGTGAGAGAGAGAGCAATAGAGAGAAAGAGAGTGTTAAAGGGAGTGAGGCAGAGACGGAGAGAGAGAGAGGGAGAGAGAGAGAGAGAGAGGGAAGCAGAGAGGGAGCGGGTGGGAGATATAAGAGAGGGGGATAGGCAGAATATAAAGGGAACCGAGAGGAATAGAAAGAGAGGGAGGATAGATAGAGAAAAGGAGAGAGAGGGGAGCCAGAGGGGGTAGGAGACATATAAAGGTGAGGTAGACAGAGGGAGAGAGAGAGAGCAGGGGAAGCCAGAGAAAGGGAGCGAGAGGGAGAGACATGCTGGGCAGGGCAGAGATTAATTTCTGTCAACAGAGGAAGAGAAATGACTCTGGTCTGGGAAGAGACAGGGAGGGAGAGGAGGAGGGGGAGTGGGAGAGAGGGAGGGAGGAGGGGGGGGGGGGGGGGGGCCGGAGGGGTGTTGTGATCTCCATAAACATGTGGAGGGTCTGAACAGCACTCGCTCGCTAAGGTACAGCCTTGGAACATGCTATCCTAGTTTGATAAGTCCTGTGAAGGGCGGGAGGGAGTGGATCACAATGGCGGCAGATGGGGGAGAGTTACGGGAGGAGGCGGGGTGAGGCGGGGGAGGATGAGAGAGGGGAGAAGGCGGGGGGGGGGGGGGGTCCAGGAGATGGGCGGGAGGAAAGGGTCATGTGAGAGGTGGCAAACATCTCACCGATGATAGATGAGGGGCCAGTCAGAGTGGATGACAGACAGGCGCAAACACCCAGCTCAAATGTACCGTGAAACCCAAAATGCCGCCACCTGGACTCTGCCGTCGCCCCACCGACATGCAGGCTAAGGCTGCCAGAGGCTGCAGCGTGCTCATCAATGTGTGAACGCTCATCTCTCTGTTACCTCTGGTGGTGCTAGGGCTGATACATATTGGCACCACGGTAATATTCATGAGCAGATACAATCCCAAAACGCCTCAACTGCATAGGAAAATAAGTTTGAGAGCGCTTTTCCGTTTGAAATCAGAGATTAGCTCGCTAATTACTTGGGGGGGCCGGGGAGGGGGGGGGGGGGGGGGGGGGGGGGGGGGGGTGGCGAATGTGGCTATTTAAATGATTTCATTATTGACATTGATAGAAAAAAACATGTGTTTCTCAATTAAGTTTAGAAAAGGGTTTGATTGTTATCATACCTGTAGTAGGTTCAAAAAGCAATAAGGCTTTACCTCTACAATGGCTTAGAATTGACTGCAGATAACAATGGAGAGACACGTTGTAGTCTAGCTTCTGCCCTCTCTAGCATTACGAGCATCGGTACTAATGTGCTGTGCTGTGCGTGCCCATGGTATTCACAGTGCAAATGACACCAAAAGCCAGAAACGATGACGATGAGTGTGGGAAAGAAGGAGAAGAGGAGGCAGGAAGGAAGGGTGGAGAGAGGAAGGTGAAGTCTGGTGACTGTGAAGTTTGTTTTGCCATGCCGGAAAGCGCTGGGCTGTACAGAGGCTAAATAGTGCTTAACACCATCAAAGCAAGGGGAAAAAAGAAGGCAAAAAATTGAAACAGCAAAAAACAAACTTCAGTAGCTTGAAACCAATACCAAGCCATGCAAAATATTGAGGAAAGCGCACAACAAACCAATGACAAAAAAAAGACAAATCTCA
>NC_079417.1:12776471-12796471 GCF_026213295.1 Gadus chalcogrammus
TGGATGTCTTCGCAAACTAAATCGACAACGTCAAAAAGACAAAGAGGGGATCAGTGTGGTGGCATACGTGGCATGCAGAGAGAGACCTTTCAAAAGGCTGAGGCTTAAGCCCTGTGTTGTGTGTACACTTGACTTCTGTGACTTCGGTCCTTTCTCGATCTCTCTCTCTCTCTCTCTCTCTCTCTCTCTCTCTCTCTCTTGCTCTCTCTCTTGCTCTCTCTCTCTCCCCTCGCTCTCTCTCTTGCTCTCTCTCTTGCTCTCTTTCTCTCTCTCTCGCTATCTCTCTCTCTCGCTCTCTCTCTCTCTCTCTCGTGCGCTCTCTCTTGCTCTCTCTTGCTCTCTCTCTCTCTTTCTCTCTCTCTCTCTCTCTCTAGCTCACATTCACACACACACACACACACACGCACAGTCTCTCTCTCTCTCCTTCTCTCTCCTCTCTCTCTCTCCCTCTGTCTTATCACTCTCACACACACTCTCTCTCTGTCTCGCTGTCACTCGGCTACTCTGTGTGATACTGAATGTGTCCGTGTTGTTGCATGTTTGCGTTGCACAGAGAATAACGGGGATGGAACACTGGCCTCTTATTGAGGGATCAGGGAAACAGCAGGGGAGGAAAGAAAGAAGAGAGGAAGGGAGAGAGAGGGAGAGGAGAGGGAGGGAAGGAGAGAGGGAGGGAGGGAGGGAGTAGGAGGATGACAGAGAGACGGAGAGAGAGGGCAAGAAGGGAGAAGAAAGAGAGAGGGAGAGTGAGGGACAGAATGAGAGAGAAAGATAAGAGAGAGAGGGAGAGAGAGATAC
This sequence comes from Gadus chalcogrammus, assembly GCF_026213295.1. NCBI lineage: Eukaryota > Metazoa > Chordata > Actinopteri > Gadiformes > Gadidae > Gadus > Gadus chalcogrammus. Next base: position 12,777,270 of record NC_079417.1, read on the forward strand.
AGAGAATAGACAGAGATGGAGAAAGACATAGAGAGAGAGCAAGAGAGATAGAGGGAGAGGGAGAGAGAGAGATGCTGAGTTAAGAGAGTGGCAGATGGAAAAGAGTGAAGGACAGGATTGTATAGGAAGGAACAAAAAAAGAGAAAGAGGAGGGGAGAGAAAAGCATACAAGAGAGTGGCAGAGGGAGGAAGTAGGGAGCAAGAATCAACTGAATGAATGCTAGCAAAGAGAGGGAGGGAGAGAGGGAGAGAGAGAGAGAGAGAGAGTGGGAGGAGGAGAAGAAGGAGCGAAGAAGGCCTGCTTACTTTGGCAGTCTCCCAGGCCATCTGTGTTGCCGTGCTCCACGTCCTGCTCAAAGCTGGATCTGCTGGGTACAGAGACATCACGGTCAGTACTCCATCTCACAACATCATGCCACACTAGCAGGGGCCACGCAGCCCACACCTCCAGGCTAACAACACGCTAACAACGCAGTAACCAGCCCATGACCACTTCCCACCGACGTCAGAAACTCCAACCAACCACAAGGCTGCTAATTGTCCATGAAGTCATGGATGATGGAGTCTTCAAACAACATCAGCTGCACGATCACCATAGAACACCATCAATGCTTTTTATTCATGACTCCATAACTGGAGATGCTGGAAGAAAGATAGATCCTAGCCGAGCGGGACCGGTGGCAGGGAAAGTTGGGAGGCTTGATTTTATCAGAACTTTTTGTTTGAGTCCTTAGTTAACCGGCTCCCCCTAGCAACCCTGTTGAAGTCTTCTGAATATTGCCATCCAGCTCCAGCTGAAATAAGAGGTTCTTCAGGGTTCAGTGAGGGAGACATGACGTTTTGGTCCCGATCACATGGTCCAGGACCCGGGATAGTGGTCCGGTAAGGGATAACAATTCCCACGTGGGGAGGGCCATGACAGGGGGAAGAGTGCAACAGAGGGTGAGAGCGAGACCAGGCGGGGGGAGAGCGAGAGGGAGGAAAAGGGAGCGAGAGACAGAGACAGAGAGAGGTTAAAAGATGTTATTTTCCATGGCAAGCTGTGTCGAGACCAGTCCGTTTTTTCTCTTTTTTTTATCCAAGACCACCAAGCAGGCAGTAAGGAGATCAGGGCAACGGAGCGCACCAACTGTCATCCAGGATCACGGTCACGCACGACAGGCCCCTCTCAGCCGTCCTCCCCTCCCCCCCCCCCGCTGTCCACCCCACTCCTGGTCCTCCTCACCCACGGCCACATCACAGCGCAGCCCGGGATGGATATGATTTCCCCCAAAACCACACCACACCACCCGCCCACACCACACCACACCACCCACCCTCCCACCCGGTACTAATCAGAAACCCGACGGCCGACTAGAAACAACCCACCAAACCGAATTTGCTGGACCGGAGAATGAGATGATGTCAACAAGTGGGCTTGCCCCCACAACGTGTGGGACAACTAGAAGGGTGAACAACAACAAGTGCTCATCCCGTGGCTGTAGCCTTGGTGCTGTGTTTAATCAGCTTATCTGATTCGCTTATCATAGGCAAGCATCGTTGGGGAAGCAGACGCAGGAGTTGTGCAATTAAACCTGCCTAAGCACGAATGCCATCTGAGCACTCTCTGCAGCTAATGGATGTCATGAAGGCTTTGTGGGGCCGTCTGGTATCTTCGGTAGCACTGAGTACTAAGCTCGAGTAAAGCAAAGGTATCACTGTGTGGACCGGGCGTGACACACGTTTGGCGACACACCGAGACTGTAATAGGCACATGGAGCAGCGATTTGTTGTTTGGCTTTGTCTGTTAGACTACTGCCCGAGTTTTTTTCTATCCACCCATCAGCATACAGACGAATTACCAACAAGCAGTCGCAACACAGAGAGAGTGTCTACGATTTCATTACTTGCAGGCGTCGTGTGTTAAGAAAACAAACGTTAGTGTGAAGCCCCCGATACAAAGGTTCTGAATCCCTCCCCCTGGCTCTGTTTGCATGAGGCTGATGCTGGCTAAAGGTCCCAGGGAAACCACATGATGCGTATTAGATTCACCATCATGCTGTACGTGTAGAAGGCCTATGGGAGTTAGGAGAGGTTAGGAGTCCCTGAGTAGCAGGGGTTGGACTCTCCTGAATCAGATTCCATCCCTTTGTGAAATATGACAAAAGTGTATCTTGAGAAAACATGCAGGTAGTTAAATTGTGTTTTATATCCGAAAAGAAAACATAATCATCATATAGATTTGTTTTTAAACTGAATTGTGAAATTGTTCACGCGTAATGTATTCTTAGTCATGCCCTGTTGCTGCATACACCTAGCTTTACATAACATGAATAATACTGTTGATGATGATGGCCAATGGCTTGCCACCATGTGTCTGGTCAGGGGGGTGACGGGGGGGCAAGCTGCTTCTAGGAACTATAAGAGGCATATCTCTACATGAGAAACCTGGCACGCTCACACTAGAGGCCAGATGGAGGAGGAGAGGAAGGAGCCAGCAGTGGCAGAGCAATAAGAGGGGAGACTACCACTAACTACCACTAACAACAACTACTATTAGAATGGTACTAATGCAAAGAAAACACAAATGAAAAGAGAGATGGATGCATCTATACATGCATCTGTCTCTCTTGTCCTTCATGTTTTCCTACAGATACATGCATACAAAACAGACAGACATACATACATATTGACTGATGGATGGTAGATACATTGTCTGAAATATATATATATTTTAGCCTTGTAAGCTGTCCTTCACATCCTCCCATGTGTGCAGCCTGGTCAACGTATTGGTTAGCTCAGCATACACCGGCCGACCCTGAAGGTCCTAATCCTTCATTTTGCTCACTTAGAAATAATGTACAGAGCAGGAGTGAGGTCCCATGACCTACTTATGTCTCCGTGTCCACCAACTGGAAACTCCATCAGAACGCTACCTCCGCTTTAGAAAATAATCATCCTTCCTACCATCAATTGTGTGTGTGTGAGTGTGTGTGTGGCGTGCACGCCAATACCATTAAACCTCCAGATACACATACACACTCACTCACCGACCCACACACATATGCCTTTCGGTTCGTCGTCGTGCCAGGCCAATCATATTCGGTCAAAAGGATCGCATTCGTTCAGCGTCAGCCAGCGAGTGGAGCGCTGGACGAAATGTTATTTTTTCTCCCCACCGCGAAACTCCATATGCTGTTTGTTCAAAAAGCATGATCTGCTTCTGAGTCGTAGCTATAGCCCCTAATTATAGTGACCACTACCCCCGGGCTCCCCTCCCCCCCTCAGCCATGGGCCTCGGGGTGAACCGTTCTTTCCCTCCATCCACTCTCCAAACCGCCCTGTCAGATGAATCGCGGAACACCGAACCTCAAAATGGGACGGATGACCAACAGAGTAGGACCAGCACAACCCGACCATGTTGGAAAACAGCATCAAAGCCTTAACACATGGCAGTGGCACCAAGATCATTGTTATCATCGTTATGTGCTAGAATGTGCGCAACGGTAGTTTTGAAGCGAAATCTGCTTGCCAGGCTAAAGTAAGTACAGTCTTTGGATTTGATTGGGAAGGATTGGATTATAGCCATATGCAATTTTATGAGCCATAACTTGTTTAGTGCAAAACAATATAAAATATTTATTTGCTGTAAAACTAGTCGTAAACATAATACTGTTTCAATGCTACCGCTGCTGATTTATTAGCTTAGCTTCCGGTAGCACTTGCTGCTTACTTTGTGTTGAGGAACACTTCTCTGCAGGCGCCTTCCTGTACCCAGCCACAGTAAGGGTCTCTGGAAGCAATACAGGACCTGAAAACACACACACACACACACACACACACACACACACACACACACACACACACACACACACACACACACACACACACACACACACACACACACACACACACACACACACACACGGTTTAAATCACCATAATTTTTCCGCATCTGAGTCATCAAAGTCACATTAGGGAGAGAGAGAGAGAGAGAGAGAGAGAGAGAGAGAGAGAGAGAGAGAGAGAGAGAGAGAGAGAGAGGACAGAGAGAGGGACAGAGAGCGAGAGTGTCAGACAGACAGACAGACAGACAGACAGACAGACAGACAGACAGACAGACAGACAGACAGACAGACAGACAGACAGACAGACAGACAGACAGAACTCACTTCTTGCATTTGTCGTGTCGCTCGCAGCGGGACAGCGGCACCTTCACCACGCAGGAGGTGAAGGCCACCCACAGCACGTGGCTCCTGCTGTCTACCTGGATGCTGATGATGCGCTTGTCTTCGACGCCGTCCACGCTGCACCTGCAGGCAGGGGCGGAAGATGAGGAGGAGGAGGAGGAGGAAGAGGAGGAGGAGGGGGAGGAAGAGTTATGGATGAGAGGCTTCTCAATAAAAGAAAATGATGTCTCCCGTTTGAATTCAATACAAACATATTGACGCAGCTTCTCTCTATCTATCTATCTATCTATCTATCTAGCTATCTATCTATCTATCTATCTATCTATCTATCTATCTATCTATCTATCTATCTATCTATCTATCTATCTATCTATCTATCTATCTATCTATCTATCTATCTATCTATCTATCTATCTATCTATCTATCTATCTATCTATCTATCTATCTATCTATCTATCTATCTATCTATCTATCTATCTATCTATCTATCTATCTATCTATCTATCTATCTATCTATCTATCTATCTATCTATCTATCTATCTATCTATCTATCTATCTATCTATCTATCTATCTATCTATCTATCTATCTATCTATCTATCTATCTATCTATCTATCTATCTATCTATCTATCTATCTATCTATCTATCTATCTATCTATCTATCTATCTATCTATCTATCTATCTATCTATCTATCTATCTATCTATCTATCTATCTATCTATCTATCTATCTATCTATCTATCTATCTATCTATCTATCTATCTATCTTTTTATCATTCTATCTATCTATTTATCTATCTATCTATCTTTTTATCATTCTATCTATCCATCTATCTTTCCTGGTATTGTTTTACCAATCCACAGTATCTATCTGTCTATCCATCTCTCTGTCTGTCTAAGTGTTTTTCTGTCAGTCTGTACATGTCATTTGGGGACAGAATAGGATAATGACCGGTGAGAGAATTCAAAACAATGTTCTGTGGTTTTAAACACAGAATACAAAAGGCCCAAGCAGATAAAGCCCTGCGGGTCAGACATTAACAAACATAATACCAGCAGACAATAGAGGGTTCCGGAAGAGAGAGTGGGAGAGAGGGAGAGACATAGTGAAATAAAGAACAAGAGAGGCGTCATGACGGATATAAACACAGATGGGCAATGTGAGCAGTCAGTAATAACACAACTGTTAACCCCCTATAACACCAGCGCTCACCCCCCCTTCTCCCACTCAGTCCTCCAAAGACCCTCCCTCCGCACTGCCACTCCCTAACCTACTTTGTTTATCCCACCTCCCACCTCCCCGCTCCCAGCTCCCAGCCCCCTAGATGCTAATCTCTCTGGGCGTGTCCAGCACGACTCCCTCTATTCTCCTCTCCATCCAGTCCTCTCGGCATTCAGGGCTGTAGGCTCCTCCCCCACCCCCCCCCCCCCCCCCTACCCTCACATCGGCCCCCCCCCCCACATTAAAACTCTCAATTAGGACTAAGAGTCCATCCACACTGGGCGATGGGTGCACAGCAGCCAGGGCTGAACACTGATCCAGTAATGCAGCCAGTACAGCCTCGGCAGGCCGGCAGGAAGGCAAAGAGGCAGCCATGCAAAGTCACTTACTGTAAGCCTGTGAAGCCAGATGGCCAACAGCCAGCCAGGGCCACGCTGCTTCTGCTGCCATAAGCAGGCAGGAGAGGGGTGAGGGGAGATGATGAGGGGGTGGCGGCGGGGGGGGGGGGGGGGGCATGCATGAGTCGCGAGGGAGTGGTAAGCAGGGGATAGTGGGGAGGGGGGGGTGATGGTAGTGGGGGAAGGGTGGGGTGGCGTGCCGTCCTTCATCCGTGCCACACTGCACATCACATGGGGAGAGGACGCGACCTTGGGAGCCCAGTGCTCCGCTGCGGCTGTGCGTGCGTGTGTGTCTGTGTGTGTGTGTGTGTGTGTGTGTGTGTGTGTGTGTGTGTGTGTGTGTGTGTGTGTGTGTGTGTGTGTGTGTGTGTGTGTGTGTGTGTGTGTGTGTGTGTGTGTGTGTCTGTGCGTGTGTGTGTGCGTACCGCGTTCCTGGGGCCTGACGTCTCCTTACAGTGACTCATTCCGCCCTCGGTGCCTCTTTAATGTATTGTAGGGCCTCCGCTATCCGTCCTCTGTTCCATGGCTCTCGCTCCCCCACCTAATACCCCTCATCTCAATGTTGGACTTGGCAGAGCCAACGTGTGCTTGATTTTCTTTTCTCATTGGATTCTATTGAAAATACCAACGGTCTCCCCCCCGCTTTGCAAGCACGCACACACACACACACACACACACACACACACACACACACACACACACACACGCAAACACACACACACATAAACAAACGCACACACGTGCACACACATGCACGCACACACAAGCACCCACATACACACACACACACACACACACACACACACACACACACACACACACACACACACACACACACACACACACACACACAAACCCACACACAACCACATACACAAATGCATGTGGCCACAGCCACAGCCGCTCAATGTATTAGCTAATATTCCAGTGTGGCTCTGAAGACTAACAGAGACCTGTGTGTGTGTGTGTGTGTGTGTGTGTTTGTGTGTGTGTGTGTGTGTGTGTGTGTGTGTGTGTGTGTGTGTGTGTGTGTGTGTGTGTGTGTGTGTGTGTGTGTGTGTGTGTGTGTGTTTCTTTGTGTTTCCTTTAATCAGCCAGAGTTTCTGAGGAGCTTGGCTTTGCTGCGGTGGCGAGCCGCAGCGCTACGCCATACAGGGCCCGGGGTTCCGTGTCTTTAATTTAGTAGCTGTGGTTGGGCAGAGCGTAACCTGATAAAACTCTTCTAAATGATAGAGAAGCCATCTGGCGGGCTGGCTGGCCCAGGCAGCTCTGGGTTAGCTCTGATGAGGCCGGTGGCTTGGTGGCTTGGCTCTTGGGGGTGACGGTTGGAAACATGTAAAGTCACACACGCACATGCTTCGACGCCGCTGAAACAATATGCGCGTCCTTTTTTTGGCTCCCTGTCGTTCTTAACTACAGCTCCTCTGTTTGTTTCTCTCTTTCTGGTGCGCATGAACGGACTCTCTCTGTGTTCCGTTTTGTTTCGAACACATACATGGACCCACAATGCCGACACAACAACACGCACAAACACATACAGACACTCACAGACAAACACACAAACACTCGTACCCACAACTAGACACACATAGACACAAAGACCCATGGGAAGAGCGTACCTCTCGGGGTTGTAGACGTTGAGCTCCTCCAGAAAGAGGCTGTCGTTGAGGAAGCCGCTGTCCATCTTGGCCAAGAACTTGAGGATGATGCCCCTCTCCGATCCCAGGAACACCACCGTTTGGTTGCTGTAGGGGCCCGCCTCGTTGTCCACGGCGATGCGCGTCAGACGGTACCTGGAGACGGCAGATCGGGAACACAGGGTAAAATCCATCAGCCATGTCGCACAATCACGTGTGTTGTGTAATGTGATGACATGGGTGGTCAACCACAATATAGCAACATCCAATCTATTAGCAATTAACAACAATTTTATCAATCAATCAATCAATCAATCAATCAATCAATCAATCAATCAATCAATCAATCTACTCAGAATGAATAATGTAAATCGTGACTGATATGTATTGAGAAATGTTAATTATTTTTATGAATTAATAGTTTGTCAAACTGAAATGTGAGTATGTTTTCCTCCTGTTGGCATCTGTCTCCAGACCACCTCAAGCCACTGCCATCAGAGCTGCTTAGCAGTATTTAAGAGGCCTTTTTACACACTGATTATGCTAAGACATGGTTCGATATTTAAATAATTGATGGTGTGATGGAACCTATCCAGGAATCGAAGAGTTCCTCTTTCAGCTTAATCAACAACTTAAGAAAGGTTATCTGTATATGAGGGCTCCGTATTTGATGCAAGATCCTTGCTCTATAAAAAATGGATGGATGGAAGAATGGATTGGTGCTTTGAATATCATAGTAGTATCACCAAGAATGCAGCCCCCACAAACACCACAGTACCCAGATGAAAGATCCTCCATTTTGTTCGCTCCGACACAGCCTCACATATCTCAGTTCTCTTGGCTACCTCGATGATTTGATCTGATCAAACAATAACAGCATACTCAAGGTCTGATGCAGTTTAAACCATTTCAAGTACAACAGAGGCTCCAAGGACTACGTCGATGGGGATTTAGTCTTATTGAAGTAACACAATCTCAAGGTCCAAGACTTGCAGTGCCAACACCCTGTTCAGATTAATAGGACTCTGGAGAGGGTTATTCCTAAGAGCACCATCACTATGCTTCCCGGTGATTGTGTCCAGCTCGCTAATGTCTATGCCAGAGGAGTGCAGATAGAATTTTCTTCTCCTTCCAATTTAGGACAAAAGCCGCAGTTGGATCCCAAGATGACCCTCCAGGGCAGGGAGAGGATTAAGTCCCGTTACCGATTCAGTTTCCAGCTAACCTCTTTGACTCAAGACTTATACCCAATACCAGGACTGTGACATGGATACGACATACTGCTTCACTCTCTCACTCCCCCCCCCCCCTCTCTCTCTCTCTCTCTCAATCTTTCTCTCTTTCTCTCTCTCTCTCTCTCTCTCTCTCTCTCTTTCCTCTCTCTCTCTCTCTCTCTTCCCTCTCTCTCTCTCTCAATCTTTCCCTCTCTCTCTCTCTCTCTCTCTCTCTCTCTCTCTCTCTCTCTCAATCTTTCTCTCTCTCTCTCAATCTTTCTCTCTCTCTCTCAATCTCTCTCTCTCTCTCTCTCTCTCTCTCTCTCTCTCTCTCTCTCTCTCTCTCTCTCTCTCTCTCTCTCTCTCTCTCTCGCTCTCTCGCTTTCTCGCTCTCTCGCTCTCTCGCTCTCCTCCGAAATGCGTACATAAATGTAATGCCTTAATGCCATAATGCTTTTAACCAATGCCTCTGACTCACATGTTAAGACATGCACAATGCCATTTCAAATAAAAATAATACTGTCTGGTCTGGTATTATATAAAAGATGAAAATGCTGCTTCATCCGTAATGTGGTTATGAGATATAAAATGCATTAAATTAATGAAGACAAAGCACTGTGGAGCAACCTTGATGAAAGCCATTCGAGCAACAAATGTAGGCCACACACAGTTGAAATGGCTGCGAGAGAAGAGTTATTAAACAAATCATTTCCAAAACGCATTAATAATGGATGCTATTCCCCGTGTCCAAAATGCTGCTGCTACAGAGAGCAGCCATGTGAGCGAAAGTTTACCCAGCCTATTTCAATTCCATCTGAAATCCCACCTGAAATTTGAAATGGCTGCACATTAAATGGACTTTTCAAAACTGGAGGCTTTTTTTTGGGGGGCTGCTTTCTCCTTGCCAATCAGATGGCAGTCGGCGGTCCCATATCCACGGGGACTGGCAGGGTTATTGGGACTAGGTGCAGCAGCCAACAGCCAGACAGACCTTGATGATCAAACGAATATAGCCCTAGTGCTGGGGCTTAGGGCGACGGGCTCCGCTCCAGAAACACTACCCGACTGCCAACACTGGCAATTAAAAAAAAATGAAAAAACAGCATTACCTCATATATTTACTCCTCTAGAAGGGTCTCACATTTTGCATACAAATGCATGCAAATACCTCACTTTGAGCATGTGCACCTCCTTTGAAACCACATTGAGGCCATGCATACCATTAGACCCCTGGCTCCGCTCCAAGAAAGCCCAGCATAGGGAGTGATAAAGGGAGAGAGGTTGGCCTACTGACCGGACCATGGTCTTCAGGAACCAGGGCCTGTTGGCGATGGAAGGCACCGCCTCGTCCATCAGAGGATGCATCTTCACGAAGTTGAGCGTGTCATCGGGGAACTCGTTGGAGAGCTTGTACTTCTCCGCAGACATGGTACCGGCACAGCAACCGGGTCTGAGGAGGAGGAGGAGGAGGAGGAGGAGGAGGAGGAGGAGGAGGAGGAGGAGGGGGAAGAGGAGAAGGAGGAGGAGGAAGAGGATGAGGGGGAAGAGGAGAAGGAGGAGGAGGAGGAGGAGGAGGAGAAGGAGGAGGAGGAGAAGGAGGAGGAGGAGGAGGAAGAGGCGGAGGAGGAGAGGAGGAAAATAACATAGAAGAATGAGGTGTAGAGCAAGGACAAGGATGAGATGATGAGGAGGAAGAGATTGATGGGTAGAGAAATGGAGGAGAATGAGGAAGGGGTGGTGTGCAGAGGGTAGGAGATGAGAGAGATTGATATAGAAAGGTGTGTAAGAATATGGGATTTGGACCAAAGGTGTTGAAAGGTGGGGAGGGGAAAATATGAAAGTGTATGGGGAAGTGAAAGAGGGAGAGAAAAGAAAAAAACAACAGCAAAATAAACCAAATGAATGAATTAATCAGGGTTAGAATACATATACATATTGGATTGACCGGAGACGCCCTGGCCAGGCCGGCTACACAAGGCAGAACAATTACTGCCATTTCCTCTCGAGGATCGATCAAAGTAGTTAACAAGAAGACAGAATTGCTGAATTCCTCCAGCGTTCTGTTAAATTGGATTTCGGGTTAGGAGCGAGTACAAGCATCCGGATGAAACCGTGATGTAATCCATCCGCCAGACCCCTTTACAGGGGGCATCGTGGGACACTTATGAAAAAAAGAAATTTGTTCTTGATAGCACATTCTCTTCGTAGCCATCTCGACTCTGAGAGCTTGTTAAACCCCTCCCTGGTACATCCCTTTATATTCTACAGCAGAGCCAGATCCTCTTTGGGGGAATACTATAGTAATAGTAAATATACTATATATAAAACAAGGCGGCCGGCCCACCTTGTTTAATAGTTGGCTTCAAAATAGCAAGTGTCATCACAATATGTAACTAAACTTAAATCCTTTCTCAAAACAGAAAGATGTCCAGGTCAGAATGATACCCTCTTTGCATTGCCCTTTATTAATGGTAGCGTCAAATGAAAAAGGTAATCCCAACGACCCTTTGAATTATCATTGTAAATTTGATATGCCTGTGGACATGTAGTGCAAAACGTGTTCAGGCACTCATTGTGAATATGCTGAGCACATGGTAGAGTTCTCGGCTTCAGGGGGGGGGGGGCAGGATGACAGCCTTCCCCATTGTCGGTTTGCGCTGCGCAGACGAAAAGGCACCGGAGAGAGAAGGAAAATTACATCAACCCCAGCAACTGGCAATTACAGATCGTTAACACCTGCACTGGTTCAACATAAACATGTGATTTTATGCTAATTTGGGAGAGATGGTTTAACTCACAAACACGTCATACACACACGGACGCACACACAAACAAACAAACAGACACACTCGAACACAAAGACATATACCCAGATACCAGTCATACAGAAAGACCCAAAAGGAATCAAGCCAGCGAAGAACAGAGCAGGTTTCCTGTTTGTGAGCGATCGTCTCCTATGCCATATGGTGAGACAGACGAAGACGCAGACACGCACGCACAACAGCATATTCGCCCGTGTCGGGTTTCAACAATTATCGTGGCCCAGATCTGTGCGCCAAAGCTGTTTTTTCTTTTCTTCTCGAGGACAGGAGAGAAGCTCTTAGCTGGCTAATTGGAAAGCTGCAGATAGGAGATTGATCAGGCTGCCGCATTTGTAAAATTAGCCAGTCATCTGTAAAATGATCTCATGCATCATTTGCTGATAGCAAATACAGCCCCTAGCCCCCCCTGCCCCCCTCCCCCAGTGATGCTGCTGTGTTTCAGAGGGGGATGAGGTAATGGGTAGGCGGTATACACGGCTTCTCTGTAGAGATAGCTTTGTGTTTGTTCATGCGAGTGTGAGTGTGGGTGTGTGTTTGATCATGCGAGGGTGTGCGTGTTTTGTTCATGAAAGTGTGTGTGTTTGTGTGTGTTTGTTTCTGTGTGTCTGTGTATATGTGCGTTAACACGTTTGTGTTGGGTGCTTGATAGGCGCAGAGATGATTTCAGGTACTTTCCATGAGAAGAGATCATCTCTGCCAAGGCCTCATAGAAGAAGACGGGGAACAGAGAGCTAGAGTGTCGAAGCCTGAGATGAAAGATAAAAGTGTGTGTGTGTGCATGTGTGTGTGTGTGTGTGTGTGTATGAGTGTGTGTGTGTGTGTGTGTATGTGTGTGTGTGTGTGTGTGTGTGTGTGTGTGTGTGTGTGTGTGTGTGTGTGTGTGTGTGTGTGTGTGTGTGTGTGTGTGTGTGTGTGTGTGTGTGTGTGTGTGTGTGTGTTTTACCTGGGCTTTGGAACCCTCTCCTCAGGAACAGGTGTCCAGGTGGAGTCAGGGGATTTCTGCTCTTTGAAGCGGCCTGTGAAGGTGTTGGCTATCTCCGCCATGTCGTAAGCACACACCGCAGACCCAGGAATACTGCGGAGCGCAAATCAAACATGTAAATCCTCCTCCGCCATCAAAGTAACACCTTTTCTTCTACTCCCCTTTCCATTCCTTTCCCAGTCTGGATTATCACGTGGAGACACACAAAAAGAGACATTTTGGATTCATGTCTATGTGCTGCTTGGATATCTAGTCAAAACATGCTTTTTTGTTATGCACATAATTGCTTTACAAAAATATCTCTCTGGCAGCTTGCATGTCGAATTTAATTTAATTGAGACGATTTTTAGCACAATTGCAAATGTTTATTCTAAGCAAATCCATTTACGACTGGTGTCTGTCCATGAACAGATAAAAACAGAGGATTTCTCTCTGAAATACCACTGGCATAAATCCTTATTTTAGATTTTTCAAAATGAATACCAAGTTCCATTCCATGGCCAGACTAGACTGGGGTTCCCCAAAAGCCCGAAGGCGATGGTAAGTTCACCATGAGTCCACTGTGAGGCTAAAAATATGGTTAACAGATGATCTTATTATTGCCATTTACTTCTCTGAGACAGCGTCCATCTTGTGACACTGTGGCCATGAAGCCACCGGCTATATCTCCATGTCCTTCTGAATAAATGCATAGCATCGCACTGACTCACAGCTTTTTGTTTATCACCCGTCTGCTCACAGAAATTAAACCAAGAAACCATTTACTCTCCATAAATCATGCTATGGAATGTGAATTTCCCTCTGTCACTCTCTCTCTGTCACTCTCTCTTTCTTTTTCATTATCTCATTTAATGTATTTTGATTCAGTCCGTCTCGTTGGTGGAAAAAGAGTCTTGGGTTATTCAGAGTTTTGAGACTGTTACATCATGGATCAGACAGCGGGTGCAGACGCGGGGGAGACAGCGTGCACAAGGACAGTATTATGGAGGTCTGGGGTCAGAGACCTTCTCCATCTCCAGATATGGCACAGCAATCATCCTCACTGTTTACAGACGTAAGTTCAGTCCCAATGCCAATACCACTGCCAGGGGAGGCCGGATGATGTCTGGTAGTAAGTGCTGATCTTGCAGCCCAAAGGTTCATGGTTCCAACCTCATTCCATGATGGCTTTCTTGAGCATTATTCCATAACAAAGATGTGCACAACCTTTTTTCGCCCATGACCCCATTCCTAGCACTGAAAATGTTTGCTTTCCTAACTTTCTCTTTTGGGCATATCTTTCAACACAAATTGTTTTCACCAAATCAACATCTGCCGATAATATCAATGTTGCCGTGAACTCAATCGCATCGCCTTTTAACAGTAGTTTGTTTGTTGCTTTTAATCACTAGGCAGTCCGTTTGCATATACAGGATGTCTATGAGACCTATAGAAAAATTACTTATTTGCTAAAATGGATCAACTATAGCTATAGCTTAGGCCAGAAATCTCCAGCAATCCCATATGATATCAGGCGATCCAATTTGAGGTCCCAAACCCGAGGTTGGTAACCACTGCCGTAACCCCTTAACCTGAGCATCAATCTCTGTAAGTCGCTTTGGATAAAAGTGTCTGCTAAAGCACTGCTTTGAAGAAAATACTAAATGCTTAATTAGCAAAACAAATACCTCATACACAAGGCACGCAAGCGTGCCAGGGTGCAAGTTAGCCAGTTAGCAAGCCTCTCATGCCTGCAAAGGGTCCGTGCGACGATTAAAAACTGTGAATGCTAGACTGCATTTAGGAAAGGGTTCCCTCTCATTTCACTCCCTGGGTAGGAAACGGATAAATTAACACGCAGGAGAAAAACTCGCGCTTAAAAGAACGTTAAGTGGCTCCGGTTCGCTAGGTTTTAATGTCTATTAACCATGGCCAATTGCATTGTCACAAGCAATTGTCTTATCTGCTAAAAAAGCTCCTATAAAATGGAGAACTACAATATGTGCCAGCCAGGTTCTATGCCTAAGTGGTAATTTTCAATTTAGAAAGCCCCGACCCCCCCACAACATCCACCTCCCACCCACTCACCAGCTTCCTCTCATCTGATATATACACAAGCGGTTGTAATATCTATACACACAGAAAGAAGGTAATCAACGCAATTAAGAGTACCATACAATAATTGCCCTTGTTTGCTACTTAAATATACATTCAAAGGGTACGGCAGGTTGTAATATAACTTGTAATCAGAATAAATTGTATGCTAATCCAATGTTTTGCCAATACAACTAAAGCAGGAGCCTTATTGTTTTTTATAGCACAAATGGAAGCACTTTGTGGGAAGTTAATACAGCTTAAAAAAAGTCCCCCATCAATTCTTTCATGATTCAATGCGCCGTCAGAACACAGCTTCTTAACCCTCTCTACTCTACGGCCTCAACCCATCGTCGTCGCTCAAGGTACCTGTTGTAGGGCGTGGAGAAGGTCGCCATGACGACGTCCCGCCCGTTGATGTGGATGACGTTGGTGACGGCCTGCAGGATGTTGAAGTAGAAGTGCGAGTCCCCGGGGATGGAGCAGTTGAGGCGCGTCTTGAGGAAGGACGTCCACTGCTTCTCCAGGACACGCTGGGAGCCACCGCGGTCGTTCTTACACACCCTGGCCACCCTCGGAAACACCACCTGACCCGGCGGACAGACACACAGACAGAAGCACATCGGTACCACCCTTCAAACGTCGAGCAAAAGTTACGTTACAATGGCAAAACCCGCCAATCGGATCTATGCTGGGGGAGAACTAAAGAGACGCAGGGAGTGGTTGGAGGAAGAAAGATGCCGGGTCACATACAAAAAACACCTCATCAGAAGGTCGAACCCGTGTCCCCTCGTCCCCCATGTTATACAGACCTCGATTCGGATTTTGGAATAACGCCGCACCAGGCTCCGTGATGGCAAGCATGTCAGAGAGACTATTTCCCATATGGAAGCGGCGCTTGATGCCGTGAACTACTTCCGACCTCTTCTTTGTCACCATACCAAGTAACAGTCGGACTCTGGTCATTTGATTTTAATAACCACAAAAAATCTGTCTCCTGGGAAGAGCTATATCTTCACACGGTGAGGGTCACTCTTGGTCCCACTGCTTAGAGGCCTCGATACTTAACAGCTTGCGAGGGTACGATTGGAAACCGTGTCAAGTAAACGCCAAATTAAAGACACTGGGGAGGAAGTGTGTGTTTGACAGAGTGTTAAAAGGCTGCACCTGGCAGCGGCAGCAGAATTTCTTTATTTAAATATAGTTGTATGGAGTCCAGCAGGATAATTGCTAGTCTCTTGTAAGATCTTGTCGTCGCGGTGTAATTAGTCGTAGTCACTGCGTACTTATAGCAATAAATCGAACCCTGAACTCGGATAGCAAATAGGTAAACACAGTGAGATTGGCCTAACCTACACTCAAATCAAATCGACATACGCGCGCACACTCATACTCACACACGTACACACACACACACACACACACACACACACAAACACACACACACACACACACACACACACTCACACAAACACAAAAACACACACATACGCTCACATACACACACACACACACACACACACACACACACACACACACACACAGACAAACACACACACACGCACACACACACACACACACACACACACACACACACACACACACACACACACATACACACACACACACACACACACACACACAATGCATTCCAAACGTTTGTCTTTGCATGAATGTCTTTTTCTATTGGTAATCAACTTTATCTATTGGTGATCAAAAACGAGAAATAGATACCATGCATATATTATTTTAGTAACCTGTACTTCTTATGCCTCAGTGGTTTGTTAGAGTTTTAATATCTAACTATCCTGTTATCCATCTATATATTTAGTAAGTTTCAGTTGACAGCACGTTAAAGATTACATCAAGCATTTAAAGGTAAAATAAACAGAAAACATATTTTATTACTGGACCTCGCCTTTCAGCAGGATAATAAATAAATTACAACTAACAAATCCAGATTCCCTAAAATATGTCATTACTCTCCGTCCGGAAAATGTCACAGGAATAATTATACCGCTATTCCGTTCAAAAGACCCGGTGGAATGAATAGACTGATGTGCATGTCAATGTTGACTGTGAATTCATTATCATGTGTGGCTTTTACCTGTTGTATTCAACACACACACACACACACACACACACACACACACACACACACACACACACACACACACACACACACACACACACACACACACACACACACACACACACACACACACACACACACACACACACACATACACACACACACACACACAAAGACACACACCAAGTGCCCTGTGCCTCTCTCACCACATTTAAATAATTGTTGAAATAAAAAATGGAAGGTTAATAAAAAAGATATACTTCACTTTCTGAAAGCTAGTAACTAAGGGATTTGACTATACCAGTTATACAAAACGGGCATAAACAGATTAATTAAAAAATCTGGTGAAAAAAAATGGAAAAAGTAGAGGACGGAAAAATTGCTTTTATCTTCCCACCCTGTTTCCTGTATATGTCAGATTTTCCTGAAAGATACACCGGTGGAGTCCCTTTGGGAAAATGCAGAGGTCATTGGTCCAGTATGTACAGGCCTGGCAGATGCGGACGTGCATTGAGATATATTTAGCCCTCAAAAATGGATTTTCTAGAGACATCCGCATGTTTTTCTATTTCTGCCTCTGCATCCCGTCCCCGGTGTTTATCCATCGCTGAGAAGTTGTTCAGACGCTGTGCCGCTCCTGATAGAACTCTGCTCCTTTTACGGACACAGCCACTTCCTGTTTGCTTCCTCAGGCACTTCCTGCATCTCCCAGTAAGTAGGTAGTCACCGCTGATTAGGGTCCGAACAATACAAAACCAACACACGGCTCTCTCGCCCTCACCTTTCCCATTGTGTTGTACTCCATCGCTATTTCCCGAAAGAAGAAGTAGATGAAGTCTCCGTAATTGACGGCCTGGACGAAGTTGGGCTCTGCGTGATTTAAAGAAGAAACAAACCAGAATAAAAAGGAGGATTTGTTACATGTCAGAACAGTTTAGGCTTTGTTGCTTTTACATAGAACATCACAGTGAAAGGTAATGCCGTGTATATGCACTATATGTCGCAGAAAGGCATTAAGTGCACGTCTTGTGTAACCACATCATTCTTCATGCCAACAGGGACATTTTGCATTGAAGTTTAAGCGAGTGCTGTGTATTGGTTTCAGGTTGGCTGAACCTCGGCTTGTTAGTTTAAAGGGCACTGCAATTTCCTGGCCCACCATCACCATCACCGGCGCAGGTTGGCCAAATGACTGCCGCCAACAGAGTGTGAACCGCAGGACTGCCCCTGGTCTTACACATGGAGTGGTAAGACCCATTCACAGAAGAACAAAGAGGCATAGACACACATATTGACGAACCAACACAAATACACATACACAAAGATCCTACCACATGCATGCAGGTACGCATTGAAGTAAGCACAGATGTGACCCAAGACATGCGTACACGTGCACACGTGCACACACATACCGATACCCACCCAAGCACGCACACACACACACACACACACACAGGCGTTCACGCATAAGCGCGCAGAAGTGCCTTAACAAATCATAAATCACCCATATACAAAGACACGCTCAGGAATGCGTGTCCAGACTCAGTTTGTTTTCCAACACGTCACTCATGGGCTCATTGGTTCCAAGCTCCAGGCCTTGTTTGTTGATCCCTTTCGCTCACCTTTCAGCCACTTGGAGTCGTGTTTGACGGTCCGCAGAGTCGGGCTGTCCCCCAGGCTACGATAGATGACGGCGTCGATGGCCAGGAAGTCTGTCACCGTGGCCGAGTAGAGCTTGCCATCTGGCGGGAGAGATGACGGGAGGGAAAAAAGAGATAAAAGAGATGGAAATTAAGAGAGGGAGGGAGGGGAACCAACAGAAAAGAGGGAGGATAAATAAAGAGTAAGAAAAGAGTGAGAGATAGATGGTGAGAGTGAGAGACAGAGACAAAGAGAATGCGACAGCGAGATAGAGGGAGAGAGAGAGAGAGAGAGAGAGAGAGAGAGAGAGAGAGAGAGAAAGAAAAGTGCAGAGAGAGGAATAGGTGAGAGGGATGAAAGAGGGGACATTAAACCAAGCGCAAATAAGCCCAATACAGAAACAAACACATTCCTGTTCCGTGTGGAAACAGCACAAGCTGTTCCATGGCTGGACCAGCCCAGGGAGACAGGGGAGACCGACAGACTGACCAGGGCGCCAGGGCAGACAACGGGGAGGCTTAACAGACAAACATCTTTAAAAGCTTGGAGCAAATTTAGGGATCGCCTCCCGGCCCGAGGTGTGTAGCAATACAAACACAAACTGACAAAAGGTCCATACACTCTACGAGAAATACAGGCTCCTTGAACCCTACCAAACCTTGACACAAACACACATAAATACACATGAATGACTACACATTTAAATATACAAATTCACACATGCAAATACAAAAAAACATTCACACTTGAATACACATAGCAGGAACACACACAAACACATATGCATGCACACTTAAACCCAAAACTACACAAACACACGTGCACACTCAATCACACCCTCAAACACACATACACACACACACACACACACACACATGCACACTCAATCACACACTTAAACACACATACACACACACACAAACACACACAAGAACAGGATGAAAACAC
>NC_079417.1:12804010-12814010 GCF_026213295.1 Gadus chalcogrammus
AAACTCGCGCTTAAAAGAACGTTAAGTGGCTCCGGTTCGCTAGGTTTTAATGTCTATTAACCATGGCCAATTGCATTGTCACAAGCAATTGTCTTATCTGCTAAAAAAGCTTCCATAAAATGGAGAACTACAATATGTGCCAGCCAGGTTCTATGCCTAAGTGGTAATTTTCAATTTAGAAAGCCCCAACCCCCCCACAACATCCACCTCCCACCCACTCACCAGCTTCCTCTCATCTGATATATACACAAGCGGTTGTAATATCTATACACACAGAAAGAAGGTAATCAACGCAACTATGAGTACCATACAATAATTGCCCTTGTTTGCTACTTAAATATACATTCAAAGGGTACGGCAGGTTGTAATATAACTTGTAATCAGAATAAATTGTATGCTAATCCAATGTTTTGCCCATACAACTAAAGCAGGAGCCTTATTGTGTTTTATAGCACAAATGGAAGCACTTTGTGGGAAGTTAATACAGCTTAAAAAAAAAAGTCCCCCATCAATTCTTTCATGATTCAATGCGCCGTCAGAACACGGCTTCTTAACCCTCTCTACTCTACGGCCTCAACCCATCGTCGTCGCTCAAGGTACCTGTTGTAGGGCGTGGAGAAGGTCGCCATGACGACGTCCCGCCCGTTGATGTGGATGACGTTGGTGACGGCCTGCAGGATGTTGAAGTAGAAGTGCGAGTCCCCGGGGATGGAGCAGTTGAGGCGCGTCTTGAGGAAGGACGTCCACTGCTTCTCCAGGACACGCTGGGAGCCACCGCGGTCGTTCTTGCACACCCTGGCCACCCTCGGAAACACCACCTGACCCGGCGGACAGACACACAGACAGAAGCACATCGGTACCACCCTTCAAACGTCGAGCAAAAGTTACGTTACAATGGCAAAACCCGCCAATCGGATCTATGCTGGGGGAGAACTAAAGAGACGCAGGGAGTGGTTGGAGGAAGAAAGATGCCGGGTCACAGACAAAAAACACCTCATCAGAAGGTCGAACCCGTGTCCCCTCGTCCCCCATGTTATACAGACCTCGATTCGGATTTTGGAATAACGCCGCACCAGGCTCCGTGATGGCAAGCATGTCAGAGAGACTATTTCCCATATGGAAGCGGCGCTTGATGCCGTGAACTACTTCCGACCTCTTCTTTGTCACCATACCAAGTAACAGTCGGTCTCTGGTCATTTGATTTTAATAACCACTAAAAATCTGTCTCCTGGGAAGAGCTATATCTTCACACGGTGAGGGTCACTCTTGGTCCCACTGCTTAGAGGCCTCGATACTTAACAGCTTGCGAGGGTACGATTGGAAACCGTGTCAAGTAAACGCCAAATTAAAGACACTGGGGAGGAAGTGTGTGTTTGACAGAGTGTTAAAAGGCTGCACCTGGCAGCGGCAGCAGAATTTCTTTATTTAAATATAGTTGTATGGAGTCCAGCAGGATAATTGCTAGTCTCTTGTAAGATCGTGTCGTCGCGGTGTAATTAGTCGTAGTCACTGCGTACTTATAGCAATAAATCGAACCCTGAACTCGGATAGCAAATAGGTAAACACAGTGAGATTGGCCTAACCTACACTCAAATCAAATCGACATACGCGCGCACACTCATACTCACACACGTACACACACACACACACACACACACACACACACACAAACACACACACACACACACACACACTCACACAAACACAAAAACACACACATACGCTCACATACACACACACACACACACACACACACACACACACACAGACAAACACACACACACGCACACACACACACACACACACACACACACACACACACACACACACACACACACACACACACACACACACACACACACACACACACACACACACACACACACACACACACACACAATGCATTCCAAACGTTTGTCTTTGCATGAATGTCTTTTTCTATTGGTAATCAACTTTATCTATTGGTGATCAAAAACGAGAAATAGATACCATGCATATATTATTTTAGTAACCTGTACTTCTTATGCCTCAGTGGTTTGTTAGAGTTTTAATATCTAACTATCCTGTTATCCATCTATATATTTAGTAAGTTTCAGTTGACAGCACGTTAAAGATTACATCAAGCATTTAAAGGTAAAATAAACAGAAAACATATTTTATTACTGGACCTCGCCTTTCAGCAGGATAATAAATAAATTACAACTAACAAATCCAGATTCCCTAAAATATGTCATTACTCTCCGTCCGGAAAATGTCACAGGAATAATTATACCGCTATTCCGTTCAAAAGACCCGGTGGAATGAATAGACTGATGTGCATGTCAATGTTGACTGTGAATTCATTATCATGTGTGGCTTTTACCTGTTGTATTCAACACACACACACACACACACACACACACACACACACACACACACACACACACACACACACACACACACACACACACACACACACACACACACACACACACACACACACACACATACACACACACACACACAAAGACACACACCAAGTGCCCTGTGCCTCTCTCACCACATTTAAATAATTGTTGAAATAAAAAATGGAAGGTTAATAAAAAAGATATACTTCACTTTCTGAAAGCTAGTAACTAAGGGATTTGACTATACCAGTTATACAAAACGGGCATAAACAGATTAATTAAAAAATCTGGTGAAAAAAAATGGAAAAAGTAGAGGACGGAAAAATTGCTTTTATCTTCCCACCCTGTTTCCTGTATATGTCAGATTTTCCTGAAAGATACACCGGTGGAGTCCCTTTGGGAAAATGCAGAGGTCATTGGTCCAGTATGTACAGGCCTGGCAGATGCGGACGTGCATTGAGATATATTTAGCCCTCAAAAATGGATTTTCTAGAGACATCCGCATGTTTTTCTATTTCTGCCTCTGCATCCCGTCCCCGGTGTTTATCCATCGCTGAGAAGTTGTTCAGACGCTGTGCCGCTCCTGATAGAACTCTGCTCCTTTTACGGACACAGCCACTTCCTGTTTGCTTCCTCAGGCACTTCCTGCATCTCCCAGTAAGTAGGTAGTCACCGCTGATTAGCGTCCGAACAATACAAAACCAACACACGGCTCTCTCGCCCTCACCTTTCCCATTGTGTTGTACTCCATCGCTATTTCCCGAAAGAAGAAGTAGATGAAGTCTCCGTAATTGACGGCCTGGACGAAGTTGGGCTCTGCGTGATTTAAAGAAGAAACAAACCAGAATAAAAAGGAGGATTTGTTACATGTCAGAACAGTTTAGGCTTTGTTGCTTTTACATAGAACATCACAGTGAAAGGTAATGCCGTGTATATGCACTATATGTCGCAGAAAGGCATTAAGTGCACGTCTTGTGTAACCACATCATTCTTCATGCCAACAGGGACATTTTGCATTGAAGTTTAAGCGAGTGCTGTGTATTGGTTTCAGGTTGGCTGAACCTCGGCTTGTTAGTTTAAAGGGCACTGCAATTTCCTGGCCCACCATCACCATCACCGGCGCAGGTTGGCCAAATGACTGCCGCCAACAGAGTGTGAACCGCAGGACTGCCCCTGGTCTTACACATGGAGTGGTAAGACCCATTCACAGAAGAACAAAGAGGCATAGACACACATATTGACGAACCAACACAAATACACATACACAAAGATCCTACCACATGCATGCAGGTACGCATTGAAGTAAGCACAGATGTGACCCAAGACATGCGTACACGTGCACACGTGCACACACATACCGATACCCACCCAAGCACGCACACACACACACACACACACACACAGGCGTTCACGCATAAGCGCGCAGAAGTGCCTTAACAAATCATAAATCACCCATATACAAAGACACGCTCAGGAATGCGTGTCCAGACTCAGTTTGTTTTCCAACACGTCACTCATGGGCTCATTGGTTCCAAGCTCCAGGCCTTGTTTGTTGATCCCTTTCGCTCACCTTTCAGCCACTTGGAGTCGTGTTTGACGGTCCGCAGAGTCGGGCTGTCCCCCAGGCTACGATAGATGACGGCGTCGATGGCCAGGAAGTCTGTCACCGTGGCCGAGTAGAGCTTGCCATCTGGCGGGAGAGATGACGGGAGGGGAAAAAGAGATAAAAGAGATGGAAATTAAGAGAGGGAGGGAGGGGAACCAACAGAAAAGAGGGAGGATAAATAAAGAGTAAGAAAAGAGTGAGAGATAGATGGTGAGAGTGAGAGACAGAGACAAAGAGAATGCGACAGCGAGATAGAGGGAGAGAGAGATAGAGAGAGAGAGAGCGAGAGAGAGAGAGAGAGAGAGAGAGAGAGAGAGAGAGAGAGAGAGAGAGAGAGAGAGAGAGAGAGAGCGCGAGAGAGAGCGTGCGAGAGAGAGAGAGAGAGAGAGAGAGAGAGAGAGAGAGAGAGAGAGAGAGAGAAAGAATAGTGCAGAGAGAGGAATAGGTGAGAGGGATGAAAGAGGGGACATTAAACCAAGCGCAAATAAGCCCAATACAGAAACAAACACATTCCTGTTCCGTGTGGAAACAGCACAAGCTGTTCCATGGCTGGACCAGCCCAGGGAGACAGGGGAGACCGACAGACTGACCAGGGCGCCAGGGCAGACAACGGGGAGGCTTAACGGACAAACATCTTTAAAAGCTTGGAGCAAATTTAGGGATCGCCTCCCGGCCCGAGGTGTGTAGCAATACAAACACAAACTGACAAAAGGTCCATACACTCTACGAGAAATACAGGCTCCTTGAACCCTACCAAACCTTGACACAAACACACATAAATACACATGAATGACTACACATATAAATATACAAATTCACACATGCAAATACAGAACAACATGCACACTTGAATACACATAGCAGGAACACACACAAACACATATGCATGCACACTTAAACCCAAAACTACACAAACACACATGCACACTCAATCACACCCTCAAACACACATACACACACACACACACACACACACACACACACACACACACACACACACACACACACACATGCACACTCAATCACACACTTAAACACACATACCCACACACACAAACGCACACAAGAACAGGATGAAAACACTATCCACATCTAGCATGACCTCAGCCTAGCTTTGCTATGACCGCAGTGGAAACTCAAACTACATAATTGAAGGGATCGCAACGCGAGGAACCCTCTCGATAACTCTGAGCTTCACCCGAGCAGCACTGGCCAAGCCGGGACTCCTGCTCTCCCCTAAACACCCGGGCAGCGCACCGGCCCCTGGTGAACCGGTCCGCACAGAGAATGACCCCGGGGGGAGTGTGTGTGCCTTCAGCGGTCCCGCGAATCGTGTCGTAATAATCCCCCTCCAACCCCTGTGCCACTAGGGGAAGGATGACTCATTTGGCTTCCATCCGTTTGTGGCTTTTTATTCCCTCGTGAGGTTTTATAGAGAAGGAGAGAAGAGAGCATGAAGGAATCAATGACAGAACAGGAGGAGGAGAAAAAGAAGAAAGGAGGACAGGAAGACAGGATGATAAAGTAAAGGAAGAAAGGAAGAAAAGATTGATGAACGTAAATAAAGAAGGAAAGAAACCAGGACAGCACACAATAGCTAATAAAAGAAAGTAAGAATTATCAAACTACTTAGGAAGGAAAGAACGAAATCAAGAAAGAAAAGAAGGATCGAAAGAAATAATGAGCAAGCAAACAAAAGAAAGAACAAACAAAAGACCAAACGTAAGAAAGAAAGAAAGAACCAATGTTCCACTCATCTCGTGTTACATTAAATGACAGTCTTGGTGTCCATCCAAAGCCCCGTAACAGTTAGTGAATTCCTCGGGCAAACCCAAAGTGGCCCCAAAGTTCAGTGGGCAGCTCTCGTGTCAGTAGAAGAGATTGGTTTCTGGGCTTGACGTGGTGTCAGAGCAGTGCCATTAGAAAAAGCCACAAGGCATGGCGAAAGATATTAAATACAACCGCAGTTAATCCCTGAGCTCCAGGAGACTCAGGCTTTATAATCTACTTTAAATATGTTTCAAGGCTTAATAGCTGCCAATAAGAAAAATTGGGATTAATGTTTCTGGCCCTAAAGAATATAAGAAAAAGCTAAACAATACTGGAACGACTACGAATAGAAACCATTCAACTATGGCTCTTTGTAATGGGACGTAATAGGCTCTAAAAGGAGATCTGAGAGCCACATGTTCCTTGGGCTAACCATGCTGCCAACCTGATCAGAAAATAACACACACACACACACACACACACACACACACACACACACACACACACACACACACACACACACACACAAACACACACACACACACGCACACACAAACACACACAAACACACGCACACACACACACATCTACAAGATCACAGGACTTCAACAAATGAGCCAGCACACTGATTTCCCAGGCAGTAAAACCATGACACCATATCCCAGGGGACTTACCGGCAAACAGGGCTACGTTGGCGTGCTTTGCGTCATATGGGCACCGCGCCATTCCACTGATCTCCTCACCTTGGGGCTCCAACGTGTCCATCTGGGGTTGGGGAGGAAGAGGTCAGGGACCAATATTGTGGACACAGTAGAAAGACACAACACCACAAAAAAAAGCGGTTCATGTTAGTGATAGCTA
This sequence comes from Gadus chalcogrammus, assembly GCF_026213295.1. Classification (NCBI taxonomy): domain Eukaryota; kingdom Metazoa; phylum Chordata; class Actinopteri; order Gadiformes; family Gadidae; genus Gadus; species Gadus chalcogrammus. The sequence continues at coordinate 12,810,635 of NC_079417.1, forward strand.
GCATAGATTACTTTCTCTATACAAAAAAGAGAAACAATGTAGGTGAATATAATGTGTCAAAGGGCTTGGTAACTCAAAGTTGAGTCTCAATAAGATGTCATGAGATAGAGGAGATGAAACAGGTTGTTTGAGCGAAACAGAAAATACAGCCTAGGGAACAATTTTGCCCAACCCGGTCACGTCTTCATTAGTTCTACGGATTCTGACCTGATCTCTAAAGATCCTGTGGATACCACTTTGGTGTCCCACTGGGTGCAATGAAAGCACAGCAGTTGGGAGTCTATGGGAAAGTGTCACTGCGAGCGAAAGGTAAAAAATAGACACTGTCCAAGGCCACAAGTTTCACACTGAGTATTAATTCAGCAAGTCTCCTGCTTTAATCCGTCCTCTGTACATTTGACCAAACACACACAAACACACGCAAATACACACACACATACACACACACACACACAGACACGCACACACAAACACACACACACACACACACACACACAGACACACACACCCACACACACACACCCAGCACTGTTCCTCTGCACTGTCACTGTTCCCATATGATTGTTCCAATGACATGAGGTGGAACGAATACCCCCAGAGGCAAACGACAGACCGATACTCCGATCGATGGCAGGTAATATTCTGTCATGGTATTATGTTCATCTAAGTTCCACCATCAATAGCACCTCCTGGTTTCCCACCATCAATAAACCGCCATTTACTCTTTTTTTTTATTTACCAAGCTCTATGGTGCTTTCCACTCGACTGCTAAACAGAAACACGTTTTACTGTGGAGTAAAAAAGCGTCTAGGACAAACAAACACACCAACAAAGGAGAGAAAACGCTACAAAGGGGAAAATAAAATCCTGAAGCCACAATAGTTTATTTTATAGTGAATTTAAGTTGTTTGGTAACTGTTTTGGACAGTTGTATTTCCAGCATTCCAGAAGGGTTTGAAGGTGGCACGCAGGTGGTACAAAGAGGATTAAGGATTATCTTGAATATTGGTAGTTAAAATTTGGTATAGAGTGGGTTGAATGTGTGTCTAACTAACATATTCATATGTCCTCCAGTATGTCTTGTCACCTTCCGTAATCTTAGAGCCATTTTGCTGGAAATGTAATATTTGTGTTGCTTTAAGCATGAGAGTAACATCCTTGGTACTTGATATTTGAATTCAACTAGCACTTTCTTTTCTTTGCTGTTCTCGTCCCAGTTGGACTTCATCATCATTGTCAGACATGGCTGAGAACGAGTCCAGGTTCAGAGGTCAACCCACCACGGGCGGCATGTCTTCCTCAGTGGAGCTGCCCCGGGACATACACTTGAGTTGGCGAAATACCAGACACACAGACACAGACATAGACACACACACACACACACACACACACACACACACACACACACACACACACACACACACACACACACACACACACACACACACACACACACACACACACACACACACAGACACAGACATAGAAACACACACACAGAAACACACATTCACACACATGCACACACACACACACACACACACACACACACACACATACACATAGACACACAATCACAAGAACTCCCTCAGCCACCCACACAGAAACAAACAGACACATACATAGACAAAACAAAGTCCCATAAACACAGACAAATACACAAACATTCATGGAAAATATATTTGGTCTCTGCTTGAGCTGACTGAGGTCCAAGCAGTCTTTGACACACTGTACTGTATGCTGATTTGGTTCATACATGGCTATTTCATTTTTTGGTTTGTTTACTCTCTCTCTCTCTCTCTCTCTCTCTCTCTCTCTCTCTCTCTCTCTCTCTCTCTCTCTCTCTCTCTCTCTCTCTCTCTCTCTCTCTCTCTCTCTCTCTCTCTCACTCTCTCTCTCACTCTCTCTCTCTCTCAACAAAGGCTGCAGCCTGCCAGGACGCCAAAGTGCTTACGCTGCCCTTTCTGGTCTCTAAACAGGTCATTTTGTTTTCTATTCCTGTCTTGGCGGAAACAGTTATCATCTGCCCACTAGAAAGGTCACACACCCCTAGTGCTGCACTGGAAAAACCTGCCAGAGAAATTGTTGAAGTGCTTTTGGCAAGGCAAAAAGGAATTGCCGGGGACCTTTCAAAACAAACAGTGAGCACCAGTGCATTTCCGTGCGGCTCACCTTCTCTCAGTGTTTCTTCGGCTGGAATATAGAATAATAACAGAGCATAATAATGGTAATTATGGATTTGGCGGAGGGTATTATACCAGAGGCGGTGTGAGCAAGCCGAGGTGAGGAACTGGAGGTGAGCGGGGAGAGATGATGTTACGACACGCAGAAGGAGCGAGGCTCAGTGTCTGTGTCGAGATTAGACAGTGGAATCAGCAGCCTCATTGTCTCTCTCTCTCTCTCTCTCTCTCTCTCCCTCTCTCTCTCTCTCTCTCTCTCTCTCTCTCTCTCTCTCTCTCTCTCTCTCTCTCTCTCTCTCTCTTTTTCTCTCTCTCTCTCCATCCCCCCTCCCCCCTCTCTCTCTCTTTATAAAATCATCTCTCTTGTTATTGCTTTGTCCCTGCCACGCCAGACAAACGCCATGGCCATCAGCATTATCTCTCCCCCTGCAGCACTGCGGGGGCGCCGCCTCCAGCCCCGCTACACCCTCTACACCTCCAACCCCCCCCCCCCCCACCCCTCCACCCCTCTCTGGGTTCATTTCACCGTGGCAATGACCCCTGTCTGGTGGGTTTGGCCCGTTGTCAGTGATCTATTCCTGCTGTTTGAATGGGAGGAAGAGACTCCCAGGCCCAGCCACAGATATACAGGCCCAATCTGCTGTCAAACGGGCATGCACAGAGAAACAACAGACAGCCTCACATAAAGCCTGAGATTTAAAGATTTAACCACACCGGGAGAGAGAGGGGGAGAGAGAGAGAGAGACACGGAAAAACACTACACACTTTACACACATACACACACGCACGCACACACACACGCACGCACGCACGCACGCACGCACGCACACACGCAGGCACGCACGCACGCACGCACACACATACACACACACACATAATAACATGGGGGGACAACCTGTGTGGCGCACATTAAGAAATTGGCAAAAAATCATTCAAAAGGAGACAAGGTGACCAATACACATAAAAGCGGCAGCAGGAATCATATAATTTAAACACTAGTTTGATGTTTAACTGGGGTTTTTTTGTCTAGCGTCTGTTTATGCTTTCAACTCCACTGACAAAGAAAGAGAAACATGAAAGAGTAGCTTTAGAGGAATACAAAGGATAAGCCATGGGTAATTCTACCTTCCTTTTATCAGCCATACCTCACATTAAATGCTTGTCTACCGCCCACAACGAACGGGAGTCTGGCTACA